>NC_038048.1:29376932-29603697 GCF_002211085.1 Panicum hallii | reverse complement strand
CCCCTGTTCCAGGGTTTTCTATCGGTAAGTGCCATGTAGCCCTCTGATCATGCTTCGCGTGATCAGGGGCGCAGTGCTCTTGTTTTGCTTCATATGTTGCTCGTTCTGAAGCCTTGTAGATGGCGAGTAGCATTAGTTATCATAGCGTGCATGGAGCAATGTTATTTTTGTATTATGATCTTGCCTGTCCATTGTTCTTGCGCGCTCCGCGATCATTATGCCCGACCATGGATGTAATGATCGCGCCTTGCTTTGTTTATGTTGATAGATCCAATCTGTTATGGCTAGTTCTATCTATTAGGAATTTAGTTCAATATGTGCACGATTAGGCCTTGCAAACGAGTTGAAAGTTCCGGCAGTATGTTAGCATCGGATCTTAGCTTGCGTAGGGGGTTCCTTAGGAATCGGCTCTTTAGCTGTTTTAGGGTCTCTATTCGGGTTGTTTGTTCTGATGCTTTGCGTATTAGTTAGGCTCAATCACGTGTAGGATGTTCCGATCGTGTAGTGAGGGCTTAGCTGTCGTGGTTTGGATTAGATTAATATCTTTAAAGCGAGTTTCATCTTATTATTGTATACACATGTTATCTGACCTGAAGATCCGATCCGGTACTGATGCAATCGGCTCTCTACAGCCGATACCGGGGAGGAGCAATGAGCCGATCACGGCTCGGACTAATCTTTACAAGTGTCTGTGCTTACAGGAATTTCACGAATCACACCTTCCTGATCAGGTACAGGATCAGGTGGCACGCCTAGCAACTCCAAGCCAGGGTGTGCGCCAGATCGCTGGGCCGTTGACCGAGGACCGGGGCCCGCCAGCCGTCCCGGAAGCCTCCCGGCTCCTCGTGTTGCCTGTCGCTGCTCGCCGGTGGGTTTCGATCGACAACACATTCTGGCACGCCCGGTGGGACCTTCTTCATCGACTTCGTCATCGTCATCGGCATCATCTTCATCGACTCCGTCTCTTCGTCGACTCCGTTAGCGGTGATCAACAGGATGGCAAGGGAAGATCCGATTACTTACGACGAGCTCTCTGCTGAACACAAGCAGAGGTATGACGAAATCAAGACTCAGTTTGAAGCTGATCTCATCAGCTCTTTCGAAAGGACTCGCAACCATGGTGTCAGGTGGAAGGGATTTTCGCCTGAAGGTGCCCTTGATGGAGTAGATTTATCTATTCCATCTGAAGATCATACTAGAGCACTGCGTCAAGAAGTGAATTATGCGGTGGCTCATTCATTGCATCGGCATTTCGGAGAGTTTTGGTTAATGCTTTCGAGCGTGTGGCTCTGCATGTGGTCCAGGAGATTATGAAAGCATCAACATTCCCCGACTGGACCTACCTTGGGAAGCCATAGAGGAGAATTGCCGGTTCCAAACCAGGCCGCCGCTGCCTTATACACTTGCAGCTGCAGAATCCCATGGTGCTCCAGCTTATGTAGTTTATAAAGAAGGTGGTGATCCCACCGATCAACCAGTTTTTTAGCGAGCCACCCAAGGAGATCCCACACGGTTATGTGTGTGCATACATACCTGACAGCAGCAACGCGGTACACGCTGCACAGAAGGTAATTGGGGGAGTTTCTGGAGCCGACGCAGATAAACAAGCGTGGCTAGCAACGTATGCTACTGGGCCGAGTCATGACAGTGTGCACTCGGCCCCTGGGTTACGGACAGCGGAGCAAAATCAGCACTATCCTTAGAGATCAGTTCGGCATATTACCAAAGAGGGAGAGCGATCGGCTACACTAAGCCGTATCCAGGTGGATTATGATCTAATCCCATTGCCACCCAAGTATCGGCTCCCTGAGTTTACCAAATTTAGTGGGGCGGAAGGATCTAGCTTCCATCGAGCATGTGAGCCGATACTTAGCACAATTGGGCTTGATTTCCGTATCGGATCCGTTGCGAGTAAGGTTCTTCTCGCAATCACTGACGGGACCGGCCTTTGGATGGTATACTTCATTAGGTCCTGACTCCATCCGTACCTGGAAGCAACTGGAAGAACAATTTCATATTCAGTATCATTCAGAAGCCGCGGAAGCAGGAATTGCGGACCTGGCACAGCTCCGACAGAAGCGTGGAGAGACTGTGGCGGAGTTCATTTGACGCTTCAGAGAGATGAAGAACAGGTGCTATTCACGCGGATCTCAGAAAAAGAAGCTATCGAATTAGCATCGGTGGGATTATTAAAGCCGATCAGAGATCTGGCTTTTCAACTGGAATTCACCTCTTTGGCGCATCTGGTCCAGAAACTGTCGACGTATGAGCAGCGTCATCCTGAGTTATACCAAGATAAATTTAAGCGTCAGGTGGCGGTAGCTGACACGGAGGAAGCCGATGACTCTGAAGAAGACATGGAGGTGTCGGTTGCAGAGTGGGCTCGTGGCGCGAACCCTGTGCCTTGTAAGTGGCTGAAGCAAACTGGTCCTGCAAAAGGATTCGATTTGATGTGAGTAAAGTCGAACAAATTTTCGACTTATTATTAAAAGAAAAGCAGTTGAAGTTTCCAGAGGGACATAAACTTCCCACCGTACAGGAGTTGAAAGGAAGATCATGTTGCAAATGGCATGATTCCTTTACTCACGGCACGAATGACTGCAAGGAGCTCCGTCGGCAAATACAATCGGCTATTGAGCAGCGCCGATTGATCTTGGGGAAGACCGCCATGAAGGTAGACACTCAGCCCTTTCCTGGTGTAAACATGGTAGAACAGAATGACCGGTCTGCAAGGCGGCAGCTGGACTTCGCGCTCGGCATAAACATGGCAGGAATGGCATCGCGACGCCAGGTTAACAATAAAGAGGCTGATTCCAGCAATCATCCCCAAAAAGAGAGAAAAGAATATGTTATGGAAGAGCGAGTAAGGTATGTCAGGAATCAACGTCCAACTTCTTCTGACCTTCTCAGGAAATACGAGTATCAGTACCAGCAGCGCCTCCGGCGGGGGTCTGAAGACGAAGAATATGAGCATCGCACCGGAAAGCGTTTGAAGAAGCATGAAGATGCTCGTGATCATTGGCACTGTCCATTCTTCAGGTACTGTTGGGATTCCGGTATGAGCCGATTGCCTACTGTTAAGGACTGTCCAGAATGTGCACCTATGAAGACGGAGGCAAGGGAATCGGTTTTTGGGCGATTAGGACCTGTGCCAACTCAGCAACAGCGGGTTCAACCACTACGAAGAGAAGATGAAGAGGAGGATAGGTATCATCGCCCACGTTGGTGCCCGGATGGATTAAATCGTTCGCAGAAGCGTCGGGTTCAGAGGCTACGGAGCTTGGAGGAAGCCGAGGCCAGATACATCGAGACATTGAGAAAAGCGCGACCGGATCTGGCAGAACAAATTCGTTATGAGCAGGAAAAGAAGCCGCATGCTTCAAGGAAAGAATGGCGGCCTAAGTCAACAATAGCCGATAAGAAGGTATCGGCTGATACACACATGGTTTTTGTGCTTCCTGCAGAATTTCATGCTCGGACCTACGAGGAGCCATCTGTAGCCCAGCTTGATTTGGGACCACGACCGGTGATATTCGAGAAGCCGCAAGCCAAGAATTACAAGCACTTGAAGGCATTGTATCTCAAAGGGTATATCAATGGTCAGCCCGTTAATAAAATGCTGGCGGATACGGGAGCGGCAGTCAACATTATGCCGTATTCAGTTCTGCGCCGATTGGGGCGATCCACTGGAGACTTGATCAAGACTAATGTCACGTTAAGTGACTTTAACGGGCAAACTTCAGAAGCGCAGGGCGTCCTCAGTGTGGATCTCACCATCGGAAGTAAGACCGTCCCGACTTCCTTCTTCGTCGTCAACAGCAAAAGCACCTACAATATCTTACTCGGCAGGGACTGGATCCACACCAACTGTTGTATCCCCTCAACAATGCATCAATGTTTGATCCAATGGGATGGAGACGAAGTAGAGGTAGTCCAGGCAGATGACTCAATCGAGATTTCACATGCTGCCATGAGTATCTGGGATGCGGAGGACCAAGAGCCGATTTCAGGGATAAGCTTAGAAGGGTGCGACCGCATCGAGGCTACAAAAAACGGAGTTAAGGCTGGTCTTATCCACTGGCCTTACAGAGTAGAAGAGTCGCATGAAGGAAGTCGCAATGATGTACCCATGGAGGCCGATTCGCGCAATCGGCCCCAAAAAAATGAATTTTTGGTGGCAAGTGTTTTACGTAGCTGTTATGAGATGGCCGGCTTCGACAGCCAGCCTGATTCTTTTCTTAAACACTTGGAAAATAGTGAGATATGTGTATCGGCCGATACCCCCGATCGGCTGGAGATCGTTTTGTTATCTTCTTTTCCTATTTACAGCATTGATCTAACGGAGGACGGGAAGCTAGGGTATGGCTTCACATCGGCTGATGAACTTGAAGAGATCGATATTGGTCCCGGGGATAAGCCGCGGCCAACGTTCATTAGTAAGAAACTGCATCCGTCATTGCGAGAGCTGATGATAACTCTATTGAAGGAGTATGCCGATTGCTTCGCCTGGGATTATACAGAGATGCCTGGGCTCGATAGGAGCATAGTGGAGCATCGGCTCCCTCTCAAAAGTGGATTTCGACCGTTCCAACAGCGGATACGTCAGATGAAAGCCGATGTCTTGGTCGAAGTAAAAAAAGAGATAGAGAAAATGATAGAAGCCGGGTTTATCAGGGCTTGCAGATATGCTGAGTGGATTTCAAGTGTTGTACCCGTGCAGAAGAAAGATGGCCGGTGGCGGGTTTGCGTGGATTTCAGAGATCTTAATAGGGCCACTCCGAAGGACGAATATCCAATGCCTGTGGCAGAACTATTAATCAACGCTGCTGCCGGCCACAAGATTTTGAGTTTTATGGATGGCAATGCTGGGTACAATCAGATTTTCATGGCTCCTGAAGACATACACAAAACGGCGTTCAGAGTACCCGGAGCGGTGGGACTGTTCGAGTACGTGGTTATGACCTTCGGATTAAAAAATGCCGGGGCAACGTATCAGCGCGCCATGAACCACATCTTCCATGACCTAATCGGCAATCTGGTAGAAATCTACATCGATGACGTCGTGGTCAAGTCAGCATCGGTTGAAGGGCACCTAGATGATCTACGGCAAGTTTTGGAACGAACTAGAAGATTCGGGCTCAGGATGAATCCGAAAAAATGCACTTTTGGTGTAACAACTGGGCAGTTCTTGGGTTTCCTGGTCCATGAAAGAGGAATAGAGATCGGCCTAAAAAGTCAGGAGGCCGTACGCACTATGGTGCCGCCCACTAACAAGAAGGAGCTCCAACAACTTATTGGCAAAATTAACTTCGTCAGGAGGTTTATTTCTAACTTATCTGGGCGGATTGAACCCTTTATGGAATTGGTAAAAATCAAAACCAATGAAGAGTTCCGCTGGGGGGCAGAACAACAACGGGCATTCGAAGAAATCAAAGACTATTTGTCGAGACCACCTGTGTTGATGCCGCCACAGCAAGACAGGCCATTTTACATATATTTATCGGTCGGTGATACCTCAATTGCTTCGGTGGTAGTACAATTATACGATGGCAAGGAGAGGGTGGTGTTTTATCTCAGTAGAAGGATGTTGGACGCCGAAACAAGGTACTCCGACATGGAAAAACTTTGCCTTTGTTTATTCTTTACATGCACCAAACTTCGTCACATCCTGCTATCGGCTGAGGTAGTCATCATCTGCAAATCGGATGTTATAAAGCATATGCTATCGGCTCCTGTGTTGAAAGGCCGATTAGGAAAATGGATGTTTGCGTTATCCGAATTCGACATCCGATATCAACCTGCGAAGGCAGTTAAAGGGCAAGCATTGGCAGACCTCATTGCTGAGAGGGTTAATACCAACATAGCAGCGCTTTCCGTACGAGCCTGGGCCATGTACTTCGATGGATCCGTTTGTGGAGACGGATGTGGAATCGGCATCTTGCTCGTATCGCCCCGGGGGGCAACATACTCTTTCTCAATTGGGTTACCGGCCACTTGTACTAATAACCTTGCAGAGTATGAGGCGGTGCGTAAAGGCATGGAATTGCTTCTGGAAGCCGGAGCCGAAGCTGTAGAGGTCTTCGGAGACTCCAAATTGGTAATTTCCCAACTCACCGAGGACTACAGGTGTGAAAGTGAGTTGTTATTCCCATTGTGGGTGCAATGCCAGGAACTGATGGCCCAGTTCAGGTATATAAATTTTTATTGGATACCCAGAGCTCAGAATGCAGAGGCCAATGATCTCGCGCAGCTGGCTTCAGGATACAAAGCCGATGGGCCCAGACATCAGGTATACTTCCTGGACCAGGGCGATTGGAGAGCCGATATCTTCAACTACTTGAAGGATTCGGCTCGGGGGGCACCCAGGAAGATACGGTATAAAGCCATGAGGTACGTCCTAATAGGAGATGATATATTTTACAGGACTTTGGAAGGGCTGTTGCTCAAATGTCTAGGGCCAACCGAGTCCAATCGGCTCCTGCATGAAGTTCACGAAGGAACGTGCGGGACTCATCAGTCAGCTCACAAGATGAAGTGGCTAATCAGGCGGTCAGGATACTACTGGCCCACCATGCTAGAAGATTGTTTTAAGTATTATAAAGGGTGTCAGGCATGCCAGAGATTCGAAAAAATCCAGATGGTGCCAGCGTCAGTAATGAATCCCATTGTTAAACCGTGGCCGTTCAGAGGCTGGGGCATGGATATGATCGGCAAAATCAATCCTCCGTCTAGCAAGGGTCATCAGTTCATTTTAGCTATCACAGATTATTTTACCAAATGGGTAGAAGCTGTTCCAATGAAGTCAGTAGCATCCAAAGATGTGATTCAGTTCGTCAAAGAACATGTTATTCACAGATTCGGGATTCCACAGACTATAACAACAGACGGTGGCTCGGTCTTTATTTCAGAAGAGTTTAAGAAGTTCGCTACCGATATGGGTATCAAGCTGATTAGGTCGTCCCCTTATTACGCCCAGGCGAATGGGCAAGCCGAAGCATCCAACCAGAGCCTTATCAAGTTGATCAAGAGGAAGATCGATGAATACCCCAGACGCTGGCACGAAGTCTTATCGGAAGCATTATGGGCATACCGTATATCCTGTCATGGGGCAACAAAAACTTCCCCCTATCATTTGGTCTACGGCCAGGTAGCCGTGTTACCGTGGGAGGTTACAGCCGGGTCCAGGCGCATAGAATTCCAGAATGACCTATCCGCTGAAGAATATGCGACTCTGATGAGTGATAATGTGGAGGACCTCACGGAACTCAGGCTATGGTCATTAGAGAAGATTAAGGAGAATAAGGCTAGAGTAGCCCGTGCGTATAACAAAAAGGTCAAGCCAAAGGAATTTCAGGTAGGCGACTTGGTTTGGGAAGCAGTATTACCGTTGGGAACCAAAGATGCAGCATATGGCAAGTGGTCCCCAAGCTGGCATGGACCGTACAGGGTTGACCAGGCCCTACCCGGGAACGCATACATGCTTGAAGAATTGGACGGCGACAAGTTCCCAGTAGCAGTCAACGGCCAACACCTAAAGAAATATTTCCCAAGTATGTGGGCTGACGAACAGTAAAACGGCCAACACCTAAAGAAATATTTCCCAAGTATGTGGGCTGACGAACAGTAAAGCCGATGGCACCCATCAGGCAAGAAGCCGATGCAACCAGCAGGCTAAGAAGGGGGGTGAAGGCTGAGTCGACGACGTCAGCGTTGGCAGGACAGGAAAACGGGAAAAAGGCCGATGAGCGCTAATCGGCCCGTACAATAACAGAAAGGGTTAGGACAGCCGATGCGGTGCCATCGACTTTAAAAGTTTTCGCTTATGGCAATCAAAGCATCACAAATTATCAGACAGCCGATGTGTCACCATCGACTTTAGGTTCGCTACATAAAGATACAAAGTTTATCCTAAACAGAACTACTGAAGGAAGGCGTCTATAGCAGCAATAGCATCAAGGCGGATACGGTCGACCTCAGCAAATACCGCCTCATCATCTTCGTCCGCCCCCGACACCACTTGTTTGTTCAAGTTGCCCAGCTCGGCTAAGTCCGCCTTCAGCTCGGAAGTCAAAGCTTCCGCCTCCTGCTTAGAACCCGCAATGAGATCCTTCTCCTCCTGGATGCGCTGCTTGGTGGCCCGGACTTTGGCTTCAAGATCTTCCAGCTCTTTCTCCAAAAGTCGAAGCCGATGGGCAGAAGCAGACGTGTCAACTTTCGCGTCGAGTGCGGCCTTCTTCTTGTTGATCGACTGACACATCTCAGCGATGATGGTCCTTAGGAGTGATTGGGAACGCCGAGTCTCGATCCTGCGGCGAGCTTCTGCCACTTTTGCTTGGAAGGAAGAAAGGTATCCGGCCGGCAAGAGCTTGGCCTGGAGACTCACCGGGAGCTGGGAGCTGACCTCGTCAAGGATCTTCTTAACTGCACTGGAATCTTGAATCAGGACGGAGATCGGACCCGACAGAAGCTCCTTCACGCGAAGGAGCCGATCGGCAGTGCGGGGCAGGCCCGAGGGAGAGTCGTTGGCCTCCAATATGGTCGACCCAATCGTGGCGGGATCAAACGCAAGGAGTTCTGAAAGATCCAGGTTCTGGAGGAGAAGAGGGTAAGCAAAGTGTCGCGGGAGGAGACCAAAGCAATTGCGAAGGAAAAGAAAAAAAAGCCATACCTGCCCTGAGAAGGAAGTAGCGATGGCCAACGAAGGGGCGATCGGCTCCCGGGGGTGCACCCTTTCCGGAAAATGAACGATGGCAGCAGAGGCCATCTGGACCGCACCTTCGGAAGAAGAGGCAACAGCCGCAACAGTCGGCTCCGCGAGAGGGATGACCGATGAGATGGCAGTCGACTCCGCGGGACGTACCTCTCGTGCAGGGGAATTGGCAGTAGCTGAAGCAGCGGAGGGTCCTTCCAAACAGGGGCCAGCAGGGGATGAAGTCACGATCGGCGCTTGCGGGCTTGGTAGGGCAGCTGGGACAACAGTCGACGCAGAAGGATCCTCCAAGGTGGTTGCGTCCGGATCACGGAGAGCAAACAGGGCCCTGATAGGCGCATTCACGTCCTCTGGCGCCTCTGAAGATGAACCTTTCTGGCATGGGGGCTCCTCCTCGCTGGAGACTTCTACAACGGCAGGCTGCAAGAGAAGAGAATGCCGTTAAAGGAGACATGAACAAAGGTCCGATTGCAAAGCGAGAGGAGGGGCCAAACCTGGGCGACGACTGGAGATGGCGGAACAGGAGAGGACGGTGTAATTTCCTTCCGGACCTTTCTGACAAGAGTCTTCCTTGTCTTAGCGCAAGCTCGGGGGGCAACGGCCTCTGAGAGTCGTTTCCGCTTGGGAGTCAATTTAATGGCGCTCGGCTGGATCTGCATCACGCTTTTAGATGGAGGAGGCGCATTCTTGCCGAAGAGGACCACAGGAGCAACCGCCAGAAAGCAAAAAGGCGATCCATCGTCGTTCATCGGCTCTGGGCCGTCTTCTCGCTGCAGAAACAGGAAAAGGATTCAAGAGGAGCCCAGTAAGAGTTAAGAGAAGAGATGTCGATTAAAGACGATACCTCTCCGGCGGGAATATCGTACTCAGGATGGATCTGCTGCAGCATTGGGCCCAGAGCTCTCCGGAAAACGTGAGTTTTCCACATTGACCACCATCCCTCGAAGCCGACGACTGAAGAAGTAAAGGAAAGATTGGCAGGAACAGATAAGAGGAGGTCGGCGAACAGGCTGTAGCACCTTTGGGTGGTCAAGGCGTCAGGAAGGTCCACCCTGCTCGATGTCAACGAATGGAGAAGGAAGTGGGGAGGCACCTGCGCAAGGCCAAACTGCCGGGCTGCTACGACCGGCTGATAAAACTCATAACCAGGCTTGAGAATCCGGTTAGAGGTACTCATGCCAACTGGGAGAAGACAGGGCCGAACCATGATAGAGTAAAGGCGCCTGGTGTCAGCATCATAGGCAATGTCGGCTAATCGGAAGGTAGCCGGGTTCTCAAAGAGCTCAGAATCGGCATAAGGAAGGAAGTCTGGGTTGTCAAGGCCTTTATAGAAGATCTTGAACCAACGGGAAGCATCTAAAGGATTCAGTTTCCCGCCAGGGAGACCATACAAGGCCTGCCCAAAACTAGTGCACCTAATCTGTCTCCCACTCAGATCAGGGAAGGAATTGCCGACTAAGGAAGGGAAATCAGGGTTAGAACTTTGGAAATAAAGACGAGCCCACAACTGGATAAACCACCATGGGCCACCGGTCCTGATTTTCTTCTGAGAAAGAAGGCTAGAAGTCATCAAATGGAGATATCTGTAAAGTTCCCCGAGAAATAGCCTACCAAGGCCGACAGATTGACCCCTGGCCAGTTCATTAGCCAAAGATAGGTAGTTCTTGGTTGGAGCAAGAGAAGGGCCACAGAAGAGGAAATGTTCGAGCCATAGGTTCAGAAAGGCCGTGTGTTCCTTCTCAGATACAGGGCCCTTGCTTTTCTGGTGTTGGCTCAAGTATGTGCTCCAGTTAGTGCACTCGGTTTTGGATGACAGTTTATAAGGGACCACAGGGAGGTTGTAAGCAGAGGGGCAGGTTGATGATATGTCCAAGCCGGTAATCATCATAACATCTAGCAATGTTGATGCTAATGGGCTGTGCCCGAAGAGAAAACAATTCAAGGCGTCAGACCAGAAATAGCCGATGGTCTTCAGAAGGTTCTCGTCTTTTTCAAGGGGAGAGAGAGACAGAGACAGAGCATCGGCTATCCCGATGGATTCCCATAAGGGCTGGTAAGCGCTCGCCACTCTGTTGTACCAAACTATCCAGTTTTCAGGTGGATTTGGCCAAGCGCGGAGACTATCCGACCAAGATTCAAGGTCTATATCCTGACTCACAAAGGGGATTCGATTGGCTTCACAAGAAATCAAATCTATGGGTTTCTCATAAGAACGAGGCCCAAGGCAGAAAGAATTGGGGGAAGAAGGGTGCGGTAAGAAGATATCGGAAGCCTGAAAAAATCCCAAGAAAAACAAGATTGCCGAAGGGGGAATTAATCAACCGCGCAGTAAAACTTGCAGATGCTGTGTTAAATTAATGGGGGGTCGGAGTTCACCTTCAGACCAAAGACATCGGCGGCGGTGCGCGAAGACTCCGCCATCGGGAATCTTGAATCGAGATCCTGGAGGGCGGATCTAGGTTTGGCGGCGCGAGATCGGATATGTGTCCCAAGGGCCAGAGGGGATCTTGCGGTTAGGGTTTGTGAGCAAGGGGGATCGGAGTTGATCTGGATCCCAGAATCCTTGGAAATTTGTGTCAGGTGAAAGGCCAGTGGAAGGGTAAAGTAAATTGAAGGGTCATTTCAGATCCGGATCGGTATATTCTGAAGCCGATGCGTTGCCATCGGCTCTTGAGACAGATAATTGCGCCTAAGAAGAGTTGCCAGTACAAAAGAAAATTCTATTAACAGCGAGGCAGCAAATACAAAAGAGGAGATAACTGCTCCTAAGGATGGCCTAATAAGGACACTACAGTCTACCACCAGTACACGCCGGAGGTCTTGCGGCGCTTGGGTGATGGAGCAATGCTTGGGCCACTGTCGCCGGTGTCGCTGCCGCTGTCGTCGTCGTCCCCGCTATCGTTGCTGGTGAAGCTGTCGTCGCCTTCGGCTCCTTCGCTGCTGTCGGAAGAATCATCCGATGACCCGCTAAGAAGGAAGGTACCTGCTATCGGATCTTCTTCGGAGGAGAAGGAATCGGCCTTTTCCTCCGAGGAAGAAAGGTCTTCCCCCCAAGACGCGTCGTCTTCATCCTCCTCCAGCTCGGCTCCGAGGAGGAGTGCGAGATCCTCGCCATCAGTCAGGGATTCATCATCCTCTGACTGGTAACGGAAGTCCCACTCCTCTTCATCCCAATGCAGGGGAGCACGGGTTTCATAGGCGGCGATCGGATCATACTCCGGAGTTGGTTCTCGGGAGGATTCGGATTCATAAGAAATAACGGAGGAGGCAGAAGAGGAAGAGGCCATGGTAAGAAAGAGGAAGGGAGTAATTGGTGATGGCTGCGAGAGGAAGACGACTGGGGAAGTCGGCATAGGAGAGTTTATAAAGATAAATTGAGGGGTGGAGCGAATCGGCATTGTGACGGTTCCTGAGGAGAGTGGTACAGAGCAGTCGTATCGGTTGGAAGTCGGAAAGGCGTGGATCGGAAGCCGAAGGGTCGAGGTAATTTTAAATGATTTCGGAATTACCATCGCCGAAACCAGGGGGGCATGTGTTATCGCCATATTCTGGACGGGCTGAAAGTGGGCCTAGGAGCAAGGCGGGCCTAGGGAAAGTTGATGGCAGGATTACAGATCGGGTCCTGTATGGGTGTTTGGGGCCGGTAAGGCCGTGTAAACTCAGGCTTAGGCAGTTAGGATTCGTATCGTGTTTGGTTTGGGTTAGTTAAGGAGAACAAGTCTACGGACTATAAATATGTACCATGAATAAACAAGAAAGGAGATTCATTCATCAACAACTCACGGCGCATCGCCTCCCCTGTTCCAGGGTTTTCCATCGGGTAAGTGCCATGTAGCCCTCTGATCATGCTTCGCGTGATCAGGGGCGCAGTGCTCTTGCTTGTTTGCTTCATATGTTGCTCGTTCTGAAGCCTTGTAGATGGCGAGTAGCATTAGTTATCATAGCGTGCATGGAGCAATGTTATTTTTGTATTATGATCTTGCCCTGTCCATTGTTCTTGCGCGCTCCGCGATCATTATGCCCGACCATGGATGTAATGATCGCGCCTTGCTTTGTTTATGTTGATAGATCCAATCTGTTATGGCTAGTTTCTATCTATTAGGAATTTAGTTCAATATGTGCACGATTAGGCCTTGCAAACGAGTTGAAAGTTCCGGCAGTATGTTAGCATCGGATCTTAGCTTGCGTAGGGGGTTCCTTAGGAATCGGCTCTTTAGCTGTTTTTAGGGTCTCTATTCGGGTTGTTTGTTCTGATGCTTTGCGTATTAGTTAGGCTCAATCACGTGTAGGATGTTCCGATCGTGTAGTGAGGGCTTAGCTGTCGTGGTTTGGATTAGATTAATATCTTTAAAGCGAGTTTCATCTTATTATTGTATACACATGTTATCTGACCTGAAGATCCGATCCGGTACTGATGCAATCGGCTCTCTACAGCCGATACCGGGGAGGAGCAATGAGCCGATCACGGCTCGGACTAATCTTTACAAGTGTCTGTGATTACAGGAATTTCACGAATCACACCTTCCTGATCAGGTACAGGATCAGGTGGCACGCCTAGCAACTCCAAGCTAGGGTGTGCGCCAGATCGCTGGGCCGTTGACCGAGGGACCGGGGCCCGCCAGCCGTCCCGGAAGCCTCCCGGCTCCTCGTGTTGCCTATCGCTGCTCGCCGGTGGGTTTCGATCGACAACACATACATAGAGTATGTGGACATACTCAATTTTATATACTAGTACTGAGGTATAATAATATATATTTAAAAAATAGGGATGCTTTTAAAATTTTTCGTATATATCTCTTTGAAATATCTTAGAATAAGTATATAAACATACTCAAAGTGATGAGTACGTGAACATACCTATGATGGTATATTGATGGTGAGAGTAGCTGCACGCGAGTGCAGATAAAACTCATCATATATCTATATCTGTATCTATATATATCTATTTCTATATATATATATATGTATATATAGATTGATACTTTGACACTTCTTTTTAATTTACTTCTCTTCTTAGTCTAGGACCCATGATCAATAATTTACTATCCATAGAATTGCTGGTTCCTGCTGCTACGGCCGCTGTCTCTCTAATCTCCTGGACAGTATATATATGGTTCTTTCATATTAGAATATACAACTATAATAGAAACATGTATGATTTATTCCATGCATGAACCAGCAGACACGGACAAAAGGATCCTCGGCAGCCGCACATGTACTATGTAGTCTTACAAGCCCAGAACGGCCCATAAAGCACAAGAAGAAGTCCACACTATTTCTTTTTCCGCACCATTCGATGTGCCACAACACAACGCAGGACCGGACGAGCAGAATAGCCGATGAACATATCGTTCAAAACCATCAAATATGAATGGTAGCTTTTTCTCTGCTTCTCTCTCTCCTAAAGCTCAGCTAAAGCTGGTGAAATTCACTTTTCTTTTTACCAAAAATTCAACGTTGCTTGGAATCTAGTTCAACCCATTGAATAAACTTGCTCAGCATTTTAAGTCATAATCTTGAAATATCATATCTTCTTTTGCGAAACACAGTGCACACGCGGACGCAAACATACACACGCGCACACTAAGCTCTATGAATACATGCACGCAACTCTACCCGCACGAGCACCTCCGACTCCGAGAGCCTAAGCCGACACATCCTCAAGATTGAAGTCCCCACCACTACTGCAGAAAACGTTTGTAGGGGTGGGTAAAAACCCATTCGTAGGGTGGGTCTGATTTTCGCAGCTACAAATGCTGTTTGCAGGGACGGGTAATGCGTCCTTCTCTAGAAAACCATTTTCAGGGGCGGATCACACCCTCACACGCCCCTGGAAATCCGTTTTTAGGGTGTCAGACCCGGGGCTACGGGACTGTGTACATAACGTAGTTCAAACAGGATTAAGAGGTAAGGCTTGTCTTATCTCTTATTTATGTTGTTCTCTATCGTATGAGGGTAGGACTAGTCGGTACAGAAGGAAACTACTCGAGTTGTACTCGAGTACAATTCCTTGGCTAGTATTGGACTAGGATTCATGTAACTCTGTCCTCCCGGACATATAAGGGGGGTAGGGACCCCCTTCAAAACATAACATCAATACCCAAGGCAATACAAATCACCATATAGGACGTAGGGTATTACGCACCTCTCGGCCCGAACCTGTCTAAATCTTGTGTTTCTTGCACCTTCGAGTTCCTGATCTTGGCGTCTCCTAACCTAAACCTACCACCTTAGGTATACCTCTCGGTGGGCAGCCGGTAAAACACCGACAGCTGGCGTGCCAGGTAGGAGAGCGCGTCGAAGATCCACTGGCGAACTCGATGGCATCTTTCCAGCTCACCAGGTCAGTACCCTCTCAGGGCACGATGTTTGTTTTTGGCTCGTGGGTCTGCGTCGCAGATGGCGCGGGCAGTTTCCGTCGATTTCTTGTCAACATGAAGCCGAAAACTCCCACGGTGGGTTTTCATAGCGACCTCGACAAGGTTTTTGATAATCTCGATGACTTGTCAATCCATGGATCTGCTACGAGGACTGAGGAAGAGTCTGCTTTCGGCACGACTCCATCCAGCGCTGCAACAACCTTGATCAGGTTGGACCCGTTCCAATCTGAGGATTCGCGTAGCCGATCACAACTCGGTCTATGCAATTTGGCCACTGATCTTCAGGAGGCCGACATCTCCGAGTCCCTCTCCACATTGGAGAAGGACTTGGACTCTTTACTCCAACTCAGAATGCCCGAAGCCACCGCGCGTCGGGGGGCTTCGGGTTGTTTTGGTGCCAATGGTGTGATGATCACCTCCACTCCGGAGGGGCGTTTCGTGCCTTGGAAGGGCATGAAACTCTCAGATCTACTCGAGGCCAAAAACTGGCTTGTGGCACCCAACGCCGATGATGAAAACGACGCCGATCTTGAGGCACGGAGGACCAGGAACAGAGCTCGTGCAGCCCGCCGAAGGAGGGTCAATGAGCGCATGCGATCTATGCATATTGAGCTTGACGCCGAATTCGCTGCCGTAAGCGAGCGGGGCTTCAGGACTCCGGTGGCCAACATCACCAGGGTAACGGCTATACTCGAGCGCAGTAATGATCCAAACGTGCGTCAAGCACTTCGTTACACACAGAGGGCTTGGATTCAGCTTGATCAACAAAACCCGGCGTCTACCGTCAGGGAGGAGCGCGTGGGCGAAAGCTGAAGCCAGGCTCACAGTCGAATGACAGGCGGTCATCCTCGACCTCAGCGCAGCAACAACAACGACAATGCCCGCGGGAGGCAGCAGCCACCTCCAGGGGGTAACCTGCAACAGGCCAATCATCAGCCTCCTCCAGAAGACCTGCGCCAGCGAATCAATGAAGGACACGATGTGCAGTCCGTAATCGATTCTAGGCGCAGAGAGCGTGAAGTAGCCGAGACAGAGGGTACTGACTGCAGTGACTGTTTTCCAGCTTTCTCCGCACAGTTTAGCAGTTACAAGTACCCTAAGGGTTTCAAGCCGATCGGCATCACCAAGTATGATGGCAAGCAAGCTCCTCAGCAATGGCTACGTTGCTACTCTACCGCCATTGAAGTCGCAGGGGCTCCAACATCACCAAGGTCGTCTACTTCCCGATAGCTTTGGACCCTGCGCCGCTCACGTGGTTGGAGAGCCTCAGCAACAACTCGATGGACTCCTGGGAGCGGCTCAAGAAGTTCTTCATCGACAACTTTCAGGGGGCGATCACTCGTGCAGATACTCATCACGATCTTGCTCAATGTAAACAAGAACGTAACGAGCTCCTACGGTCCTATACACGCTATTTTTTCAACATCCGTGCTACTATTACGAATATCTTGGAGGAAGACATCATCGACTGCTTCTACAACGGTATCACCGACCCAGGCATCTACAGAGACTTTTGGCGGAACAGACCGAAAACTATTGCAGGGCTTCGTGATATGATGCACGACTGGTCCGAGCAGGAAGAAAAGATGCGAGAGCGGTTCTCGAGGAGCAATCATAGCAGCCTGAGGCATCCAAATGACAACCGCAACGACAAAAGCCAGCGGGACTAGTCGGGTCCGTCCTGAAAGTGCAAGCTAGACGATCTCATCGCGGTTGTGGATCGCCCCTCGCGAGGCAAGAAGACAACGACGCAGGAGGAGTTCAAAAAGCTCCTGCAGAAGAAATGCCCATGGCATCCAGGCGCCAATCATGCGGCAATTGATTGCTACCACCTCCGGAGGACATTTAGCAATCCTGGTGGCGGCAAGAAGAACAAGCCAGCGGACAAAGAACCCGAAGATGATGATCAAGGGGACAAATCGCACAACACAAAGTTCCAGGATACCTCAAAGACCGTCAACGTCATCTTCGGGGGAGATGGAGACTTCAGTTCCAGGCGGGACCAGAAACTGCTTGTCCGTGGAGCTGGCGGTACCACGACCACTCCATTGGTCGGAGGTCCCCATCTCGTTCTCTCGTAACGACCAGTGGACAAGCTTCTCGGAGCCTGGCAAGTTCCCCCTGGTCCTGGATCCAGTGGTGGCAGAAGTCTGGCTCACCAAGGTGCTCATCGACAGCGAGAGTGGTCTCAACCTCATCTTCGCCAGCACTTTAAGAAAGATGGGTCTGGACTTCACGGACATGCTGGTTCCAAGCAAGTCTTCTTTCTACGGTATTGTTCCAGGTAATATGGCACACCCACTTGGCATGGTGGTTCTTCCAGTCACCTTCGGCACGAGGGAGAACTACCGCACCGATTTCATTAAATTCGAAGTTGCTAACTCCGAAACTTCTTATCATGCCATACTGGGTCGACTGGCACTTGCCAAATTCATGGCAGTGCCGCATTATGTTTATTTGCTTCTCAAGATGCCAGGACGAAGTGGAGTACTCACTCTCCGAGGCGACTTGAAGAAGTCATATGATTGCAACCAGGAGGCGATCCAGTATGCTTCGACTACGCGTGTGCCAGATGCTTCAGGGGAAGTACTCGCAGCTGCGCAGTAGCTCTCCCAAGGTGGGCTGGAGATCCCTTCGAGAAAGGCCAGCAAGTCGAGCATCCAGTCGACCGGTGACGTGACCCTCAAGTCGATCCAGCTCCAGAAGGGTGACTCATCCAAGACCGCCATTATCGGTGCAGGCTTAGATGAGGAATAGGAACTCACGCTCGTCAGTTTCCTTCAGGCTAACCAAGACATATTTGCGTGGAAACCAGTGGATATGCTAGGGGTGCCCAGGGAACTGATCGAGCATAGTCTGAATGTATACCCACAGGCTGTACCCAAAAAGCAATGCCTTCGAAGGTTTGCTCACGACAAGCGTGAGGCAATTAAACGGGAAATAGCTAAACTCCTCGCGGCTGGCTTCATTAAAGAAGTAATCCATCCAGAGTGGGTAGATAATCCCATCCTTGTAAGAAAAAAGAATAATGAATGGAGAATGTGCGTTGATTACACCGATCTCAACAAGCATTGCCCGAAGGATCACTTCGGGCTACCGCGCATCGATCAAGTTGTCGACTCGACAGCGGGTTGTGTACTCCTCTGCTTCCTTGATTGCTATTCGGGGTATCACCAGATTGCGCTCAAGGAGGAGGATCAAATCAAAACCGCGTTCATCACCCTGTTTGGGATGCACGCTTACAAAACTATGTCTTTCGGGTTGAAAAACGCAGAAGCAACCTATCAGCACGTGATTCAGATATGTTTTACTGATCAGCTGCATCGGAACGTTGAAGCCTATGTGGATGACGTGGTCATCAAGACTAGGAATCCTGATGACCATGATTGCAGACTTGGAAGAGACGTTCAGCAGCCTACGCAGGTTTCGGTGGAAGCTCAACCCAACTAAATGCATTTTCGGAGTACCATCAGGGAAATTTCTTGGGTTCATCGTTAGCAACTGGGGAATTGAAGCTAATCCAGTGAAGATTATGGCCATCACTGATATGGGGGCTCCGGCCACAATCAAAGATATGCAGAAGCTAACAGGATGTATGGCAGCCCTGAATAGGTTCATCTCCCGGCTCGGGGAGAGAGGACTACCCTTCTTCAAACTCTTGAAACGCCAAGACAAGTTCTAGTGGACGGAGGAGGCCGAGCGAGCCTTGCAAGATCTGAAACATCACCTTCACTCTCCTCCGGTCCTCGCATTACCACTGCCGGGAGAAGATCTACTACTCTATATCGCGGCGACAACTCATGTTGTCAGCAGCGCCATTGTAGTCAAGCGCAACGAGGAGGGCCATGTGTTTGGAGTGCAGAGGCCCGTGTACTTCGTCAGTGAGGTACTCTCCGAATCTAAGGTATGATACCCGGCAGTGCAAAAACTTTTATACGCTATATTGATTACATCGAGAAAGTTGCGCCATTACTTCGACGAGTACAAGATCACTGTGATTATGGATTTTCTGTTGGTGGATATTCTTCACAATCAAGGTACCATGGGGCGTATATCAAAGTGGGCAGTGGAACTGGGGGCTTTGTCAATTGACTTCAAGCCACACACTGTAATCAAGTCTCAAGCTCTAGTCAATTTTATGGTTGAGTGGAGAGAGAATCAAATTCCAACTCCAGTCGACAAGCCAGAGCACTGGACCATGTACTTTAATGGATCTCTCAAGCTCGACGGCGGCGGTGCTGGAGTCCTATTTATTTCTCCACGGGGCGAGCAGCTGAAGTATGTCCTCCAGATCCTTTGGGAGGTATCCAATAATAAAGCCGAGTATAAAGCCTTGCTTCACGGGCTACGTTTGGCGATATCACTAGGCATCAAGCGACTACTTGTATACGATGATTCACTTCTTGCCGTTCAGCAAGTCAACAAAGAGTGGGACTGCAACAAGGGGACGATGGACGCTTATGTACAAGAAGTGCGTAAGCTGGAAAATAAATTTTCTGGCCTGGAGGTTCATCATGTGGTACGGGAGCATAATATTGGTGCAGATATACTATCCAAGCTAGGATCCACCCACACACAGGTTCCAGTAGGAATTTTTATCCAGGAGCTGAAATAGCCATCCATCAAGTCCTCACCTCAGGTAACCACTGATGCTGGCCCTCAACAGCCTGATCGGGAGGTTATGACGCTTGGAGAGGACTGGAGAGAGGCTTATATCGACTTCATCCGGGATCAAAGACTTCCAGCGGGGATGGACGCAAGAAGCGCAGAGGCAGCTCGTGTCATGCGCAGAAGTAAGGGTTTCGTCCTAGTCGACAATAAGCTCTATCAGCGTGGCGCACGATCAGGGGTGCTCATGAAGTGTGTCACGAGAGAAGACGGCTGCGACATACTGCGGGAGATACATGAGGATGTTTGTGGCAACCACGCAGCTTCAAGCATACTAGTGGGGAAAGCATACAGAGCTAGTTTCTGGTGGCCCAATTCTTTGGCAAGCAATCTCATGTCCCAGCTCACAGTCTCATCACCATACCGCCTTCCTGGCCATTCACTTGCTGGAGCCTTGATATGGTTGGGCCCTTCACAACGGCACCAGGCGGTTTCACCCATGTATTGGTTGCTATCGACAAGTTTACCAAGTGGATCGAGTGTCAGCCGACCAAAGCTCACACCAGATTGAGTCGTTGATTTCATCTCCGATATCTTGCATCGCTTCGGCTTCCTAAACACCATCATCACAAACCTGGGTTCAAATTTCACGGCCAACCAGTTTTGGGAGTTCTGTGAAAATGCGTGCATCGAGGTCAAATATGTCTCTATCGCACACCCAAGGGCCAATGGTCAAGTTGAGAGGGCGAACGACATGATAATCGAGGGCCTCAAGAAAAGACTCTATGATGAAAACAGCAAGAAAGGAGGAAAGTGGATAGACGAGTTGCCACATGTCGTCTGGGGGCTCAGGACTCAGCTGTCCAAAGCCACAGGACAAACACCATTTTTCCTTGTCTACGGCTCTGAAGCTATCTTACTGGCCAACATCATGTGGAAATCCCCAAGGGTTGAAATGTACGATGAAGGCGAGGCAGACGAAGCAAGGCAGTTAGAGCTCGACTCTGTCGAAGCGGCGCGCTGCACCGCTCTTGTTCAGTTAGCATGATACTTGCAGGGGATCCGGTGATATCACGATCGCAGCATGAGAGAACGGTCGATCAGTATAGGCGATTTGGTCCTATGCCGCATTCAAGACGAGTCCGGCCTACACAAGCTCAACTCGAGGTGGGAAGGACCGTTCGTCGTCAAGCAGGTTACAAGACCGGGGTCATATCAACTACAATACCCCGAGGGCCAAGACATCCCAAATTCTTGGAACGTTCAGAACCTGCGCAAGTTCTACCCATGAGAAGACATGCGGGGATAGCTGCTCTCCGGGCGCCTAGGCGGCCTTTTTCTTCTGAATTATTTTAGAGGCTACGTGTCACAAAATTCGGAATGCAAATTTTTTCTGATAACATACAGAGGCTTTAGCCACATTCATGTTTTATACGAATTGACTTCTCGCCATGAGTTTTGATGGAGGCTACAGCCACATTCATGATTTATATGAATCGGCTTCTCGCCTTGAGTTTTGACGGAGGCTACGGCCACGTTCATGATTTATATGAATCGACTTCTTGCCATGAGTTTTGACGGAGGCTACGGCCACGTTCATATAAATTGACTTCTTGCCATGACCTTTGATGGTAATTTGCGATGATGATCTCATTTTTCCCAACAAGTTAGATCCGTTCAACCGGTTTATACCTAACTTGTTGGATGGGCTCACATGAGGAGCTATTTCGACTACGCCCAGAGTCGTTGCACTCAGGCTAGTTTCAACTTCTTTCCATAAGCACGGCAGTCATGCGGTGATGCTCGCGTTCTTTCCTAACTGGTTAGACCTGCCCGATCGGGTTACATCTAACTTGTTGGATGGGTTCCTACTCAGAGCTACTATGACTACTCCTAGTGTCGTTGCAGCCGGGGTAGTGTCTACTACTTAGCCTTTGAACTTGGATGATAATTCAGTCACAAGGCACATGCAAGTGGAGACATCAAAGACAAATATATACAAGGAAAAGAGTACTTGTTCTTACATCTCAATCCTATAGTACACTTTTTACTATCTTTTCTGCTTGGAGGTACTCGTTGAATAGTTCTTCGAAGCACTCTGCAGCCACACCCTGCGCGAACGCTTCTAGTCGAGCCTCCGGCCAAAAAGATTTTACAAAGCTAAGAGCATGGCTGACACACGCGATGGGGGCTTCAGTGAGGAAACTGAGGACCTTCTGTGGCACTCCGTAAAGTCGCTCCAACAAGGGCTGCTCATCTGCTTCGCCGCCTTCTTGTGGGTCCACCATGTCCACAAGCTTCTGGGCGGCTCCCTTGAGGTCCTCCAGCTCCTTTTGCTGCTGCTCCTTCTCTTCGCCCAGTGTCTTGATCTACTGAAGGCAGTCGGCGACTTGTTGTTCAATATTGGCGATTACCTTCTGCAGCCTCTCGATGTTATCTGTACGATGATACAGCATATTTTCAGAATTCAAGATAAGTTGTTAAGTGAAAGAACTCGAGGGAAGAAAGGGCTTGCCTTGGTGCGCCTTCTTTTGTTCTTTGAGTTGTTCTTGGAGCTCGGAGTTGGCCTTCTCAAGATTGCGGAGGTCATTCTTGAGGAGCCATGTTTCTCGCGTCCGCTCCAGCTTCAGCTTGTCGAGCTCTCTTTGAAGATATATGTTCTTCGCCTGCTCTTCTGATATGCATCGCTCCTTTGCTTCGAGTTCCTGGAGGCCACTCACAACTGCTTTCAGCTTTTCGGACTTTCACTGTGAGAGTTTGGCCACATCCTGCATAAGGGGAAGGATTAATACAAGCAACTCGACAAAGTATAACGGCAGAGGAGTAATCATGCCTTACCATGGTATATTAGTACATCTCCTTGGAGATCTTCTGGAAGTATCGCATGTTGCTGACGGTCAGGAGTGGATCATCCACTAGGTCTGTGGTAATGATGTTCTAGTATCCACTCCTGGGCACCAGCAGATCTTCAGGGTTCCTTGAGGTACCCGTCGCCTCGTCAGTTGGTGGTTGCGTGGTACGTGCAAGTCAAGACACATTCAGTACGTGATGTTTGTGGTCTAAGCAATCAGCCATGGGAGGTCAGACGCTTACCTATGCCATCTGCAGGAGCGGCATCAGTGGCCTCGACTTGTCCTTCACCAGCAGCACTGGCTTCGGGTTGCTGGGGCTTGGGAGGTGTTGGGTCGGGCAGAGTCGTGTCCTCCTCGGTGGCTGGCGGCTCGGGGGCTGGAGTAGCCGCGGCTGGCTTTGGCTTGTATCTCATGTCGGTTACAGACCTAATGATGCAGAATCAGTTATATTATTACACAAGTTGAAAAGAATAGGATGTTTATTATGCAAAAAGGATCCGCACTTACAGCGGTGATTTCTTCATGACAACTTTCTTTATTCTTAAGGCCCGTGGTATTTCAACCACGGTGCTCGTTGCTGGCGGCGGACTCACACCAGCTGATTGCGCGGTGCCCACCACGGCGATGGTAACTGTCCCTGCTGAAGTAGTCGATGGGTCCGTTCCCACCTCTTGGCGCTTGGGGTCGGGAGAAGAAGTAGACGGACTGCAAAAAAGATAGTATTAGCATGCAACAATATCGATATTTGACAATTCAACAAGGCAGCAACTTCATACCTGGAGGATTCGACTACATGCGCTTTCTGTTTGTGCACTACCCGATGACCCCGCGGGACCAAAGGCAGAGTTTCGGTCAACTCCACGGATGGTCCGAGGAGTTGTTCCTTCTCGCCTTCCCTTCAGTTTCCTTTTCCGCCAGGGTGCTCTCGCTTTCGGCTGTTTCGTCGCATGGTTGAGCTTTGGTTGCTTGAGCCTTTTTTGCTTCTGCCGCGGCACTGGGGAGAAGGTGGTCTGGTCGGGGGATGTCAGGTTGTGGTGGATAGCTTTGGTACAACTCTGTGTGTCCCTGCAGAAGATTTTCAGTTAGCAGTGGCAGAACAGCAGAACTTGTTCTAAAAAAGTAGTCGAATACTTACCGGTTTTGGAGGATTTTGCGTAGAAAACAACTGCGGGATGTAGGGAACCGCGTTCACGTCCAGTAGCACCCGCTTGACTCGGATGAGCGTGGCGTCGTCAGTCAACTCCTCTACGCACATCCGAGAGGGATCTTCGGCGCCTATGTACTCGAAGCCTAGTTTATGGAGTTGTTGGATTGGCTAGATCCGGCGTTTGAAGAAGGAAAACATCACAGACGCTCCGGTCACTCCTATTTCTTTATGACCTGCTATGATGGCAAGCAACTCATCAACTTGGTCCAGGTCTCCTCTGAAGAGTTCGGTATTCCACTCTGGCCTCACGACAGGGGGTTTGCTGGATTTTTCAGAAATCTGGGGGCATGGTTTTCGATGTAGAACCAATGGCTCTTCCATCCAGGAAGGTTGGAGGGGAATTTGTAGGAAATGTACCTATCGCTGGCTTGTTGTCTAAGCTAGATGCCAGCGCCCCCTATGATGGATGGATTTTATAAGTGGGTTGTGGTTTTACTCAGAACAGAAATCGAAAAAGATCCCAGTGGGATTTGATTCCAAGAAAAGCTTCACAAAATTGAATGAAGATAGCAATATGAAAAATTGAATTCAGGTTGAGGTGATGGAGCTCAAGCCCGTAGAAGTAAAGAAGGCCTCGGAAGAAAGAGCAAGAGGGAAGGGCCAAACCCCGTTCGGTAAAATGCTAAAATGTGACGATTTCATCTACATGGGAAGAGGTTCGCGAAAAGAGGGGCGCCAGTTGATAAGACTTTTTTCTTGAAGCAAACCCTCGGAAACAAGTTTCATGAGATCATTGTTGGAGCACTTACTGCGAGTCCATTTCCCAGACGGCGGCTACAACTCCTTCCCCTTCCCATCCTTCTCGTTGGATCTTTTGGGCACCATTTCTTGATCCGCTCGCCACGAGTTGCTCGGGGGCTGCGGAGAAAGGGGCGGAGAGATTTGGCTAGATTGGGGCTTTTTCAAAGGGGTGAAGGCGGAGTGCGGCTCTGATTGGGGATTCGGAAATTTCTAATCAGATTGCATATTGGAAGCACGAATTTTACCTGGCGTTACCGTGGGGTTAAATAACCAGCGGCCAGGTACGGGTTTACTGTTTTGAAGTTGAAAAAGAGTCGTTTTAGGGAATATTCTGAAGTTGAGGGGTCGTGTGATGGATTGTTTAGATAAAATATTCGATTAATCATTTTTTCAGGGTTCATTGTCCCGAAAAAAGCGGTTTTTTGAATTCCAGATCTAACTTCTATCATTCGTACCATCACACCAGTTATTTATCATGGGAACATTTTTTCACTACATGCCATGACCTTGGATCCTTGTTTCCAAACCTGAGAGATTTGGATTCAAGACTCGGGGGCTGCGGGAAACGTGGCATCGACTACTTGTTTTTTCGAATTTATTTGAAAAGTAAGGAAGATTCAAGACTAATGTGACCCTCAGCCTAATTCTCTGATTCAACCTGAGGCTCGGGGGCTACTCCATATGGAGTGCGATTTCTCAATCGCACACCATACCAAAGAAGTAATTTGGGGCATGAGCACCTCATAGCTTCGATGCAGCCAAGAAAGTACTCGAAGAAGAACTTCAAGATGGAGCTTCAAAACAAGCCTAAGACTACTTTGAAAGTACTCAAGAAGCCTGCAATACTCAGGTACGAAGAGCTCAGGGGCTTGTCAGACCCGGGGCTATGGGAATGTGTACATAACGTAGTTCAAACAGGATTAAGAGATAAGGCTTGTCTTATCTCTTATTTATGTTGTTCTCTACTCGTATGAGGGTAGGACTAGTCGGTACAGAAGGAAACTACTCGAGTTGTACTCGAGTACGATTCTTTGGCTAGTATTGGACTAGGATTCATGTAACCTTGTCCTCCCGGATATATAAGGGGGGGTAGGGACCCCCTTCAAAACATAACATCAATACTCAAGGCAATACAAACCACCATACAGGACGTAGGTATTACGCACCTCGCGGCCCGAACCTGTCTAAATCTTGTGTTCCTTGCACCTTCGAATTTCTGATCTCGGCGTCTCCTCGCCTAAACCTACCACCTTGGGTATACCCCTCGGTGGCAGCTGGTAAAACACCGACAAGGGGCAGGTGAGCCCATGACCCACCCCTGTAATAAATAGATTTCCAGAAGCACGTGAGGGCGTGGACCATCCTGAAAATAGGTTTCCCGCCAAAAAATTGGTTGATTTGTATTTAAATTTTTTGAATCTATTTTTATAAATTTTGTTTCCCACCAATTTTGACCTATGAAGCTAGTGCGCGATCGAATGTCATAGCGACCGATATGGAATATGTTTCCTAAATACAAATAATTATGAATACAAAATTAAATCATATAGAACTATATTATTATAGTGCATCATTAGAGTACATCATTAAAGTGCGCATATACTACATATTTTTCCAATTCCACGCTACTGGAGCCGGCACAGAGGTGCTGAGTATCCCACTGACGAAAAATCTTCATATTTTTTTGATTTGCCAATTCATATTCAGGGTGAACAAAATACCCCATTACATGGATCACTTCATGCGAAATGAAATGATATAAATCTGCAACTACGTTAAGAAGTTGTTGCTCATGGAGTTGTTCGTCGTGTTTTCTCAGTTGAGTCTGCAATTACAAAATCTATGGAAAAATTAAACCAAGTGTTAGATACACGCAAAAATAATACACACGTATGCATCTATCCCTAACAAAGAGTAGCCCCTTACATGTTCGGGTTCAGTTGTGTATCTCTCGAGCTCCCTCATATGCTCACACATGTAGTACCCACAGTACATGAAACCTGCAGGTTGCTTGTGGCATGGGAAGTGTGTGTGCAAAGTTATTTCTGTTGTTCTATCGGGGCGATGAATTCCTCCTTTGAAAATGTAGTTCTTGCAAGCCCTGTTTTAAAAAGAAAGAAACGAGAAGTTAGTTTATGTATGTAGTTTTTTGTGAAAGATTTAGCATAATGTACATGTAGAAGATAACAATTTTGCTAACATGTTGAGGATGGATACAAATTTTTTGTATCTACGCTGCTAAAAATCAACAGAGTCCGATACGAGCACTTTTTCATGCTTTGGTTGTAGCATAAAAGCAATCCAATGATATCTGCAAAAGTATTATATATGATTTTTTAGGCATTTGTTCGAAGCAAGTGCATATTATAATAAATGATTGAAACTACACTTACTGGATGAAGTATGGTGCCCATATGGCATCCCTGTCTTGCCATTTTTGCATCTGAAGTGATATGTAGACCGCAACCCTCTTTACGATCTTTTTGTATTCGTATATTCGTTTTGCTTGTTTTTCCTTGCATGTTTTACACTTAGCTCATCATGGCTGTCCTTCCACCACATTGGCCCGAGATGCCTGGACTCGCAAATAGCTTGAGGGTTCAGAAACGCGATCTTATATTTTTTTACAACATCAGCTTATCTTTGTTGCATCTTGTAGAATAAAATATATCACAATTAATTAGATATGCATATATAATATTGTGGGCCATAGAATATAAGATATTAATAGTTTCGATATGACACTTACATGCACTAGAGTCTAACCATTTCTATGACTAGTTCTTTGAGGCGGAACATATTTTGGATGTCTTCAAAATTGAACATGACATCAGTGATGCCTTCATCTTTTGCTCCGAATACATCCGGGTCGTACCGAGCCCACATGCTTCTGAGCCCATGTCTACATGCTCTCATCCACCAACTATGCATCCTCTTCATGTCACTTGGAACCCTGCGATCATAACATCGGTAGAAATGATTTACAATACTCAAAATTTATCGGACAATCCATTAAGTCTTGTATGTCATCGACCCCAACAACCACATGGTGCTCCAAGTCAGTGCGAGGCAAGGAAAAGCCCGATCATCTGATGGCACTAGAATTTGAATCATCCTGCTTCTTGTTTGTAGCGTGCCATATATCAGCAATCTCTAACCCTTCCCTCTCGTAAGCCCG
Organism: Panicum hallii; assembly: GCF_002211085.1. Classification (NCBI taxonomy): domain Eukaryota; kingdom Viridiplantae; phylum Streptophyta; class Magnoliopsida; order Poales; family Poaceae; genus Panicum; species Panicum hallii. Next base: position 29,576,021 of record NC_038048.1, on the reverse strand, counting down.
TGTCACTCTCGGCACCAATAACTGCAACGACTGTTGTTGTTGTGGTGCTGGCGGAGTTGGTGCCGTGTTTTCTCAGGTTGGTGATGCCGGAGCCTGTGGTGATCCTGGAGCCGGTGGTGGTGTTGGTAGAGCCGGTGCCGTGTGCTCTCGTGTTGGTGATGCCAGAGCCTGTGGTGATGCTGGAGCCAATGGTGGTGATTGCGGAGCTGGTGGCGTATGCTCTCGTGGTGGTGATGATGGAGCCTATGGTGATGCTGGAGCCGGTGGCGGTGATTGTTGAGCCGGTGGCATATGATCTTATGGTGGCAATGCTGGAGCTTCTAGTGTATGCTCTGGTGCTGCCCCTCTTGCTGTGCCGCTGATGATGAAGGATGCTCAATAAAGACTTGTGCCAGCGCGTTACGATCCGGAGATGCCGAAGGCTGTGGACCAAGCAGTATGATATCTCGTTTATGCCATAGGATGGTTGAGCCAAGGCGTTCTCTAAGGAAATGCTTCCCATCTGCAGTGGGGATGTCTATCTCATTATCCTCATAGCTTGATTTGAGGAGATGTTGCACTTGTACGCATGCATATAAGGGCGGGATCGGATTTCCCTCAAATGAACCTCCAACCGGATCCACCTGGGCCTTGGCTACTTCATTCGTCTTCCTAGCTCTGCCAATCGGATAGAGCAACAAGCAGGGGGTACTAATGGATATACAATCTTCTAGGTATGGTTGTGCTGTGGTAGAGGCAACACTACTCTGAGCATATGCCATATTCGCTTGGGCCAATACCGGAGGGGGCATCATCACCATTTGTTGTTGCCCCACCTCTTGTAACGGGTTAATCTATAATAGCCCGGACTGCTGCCGCTCCGCTATTTGTGCTAGTTAAAGTTCCTTAAACTTAGCTTTCAATGCTATCTCTGCCACTTCTTTCATTTCTTCCTTGTAGTGGTCATGCCTCCTGTAGCTATCCCGGTCCTCCTGGAACCCATCCTTGATGGTCAACTTAGGGGGCATGCCTCTGACACGGCCTCCATGCTCTTTGGACCCAATGGCTGTACTAAGCACATCCTTGTCCCTCTTGGCTTTGAACTTTCCTTGCTTCTGAAGCTCGGTAAGTTGGTACATTTTTTGTGCCACCGCTTCGGTCTCGGGTTGGTCAAATGTAGGCTTTCCATCCACTATCTTAGGCTTCCTTGCTTGAAGCTAGAAATACCGACGTTCGTCAAAGCCTTCAAAAGGGTTAGGTTGCCCGGCGGCTATTGCAGCCTCTCTTTCACACCGCCACTGATCGACCTTTCTTTGGTATCCACCCCGGCCAAGATAGACTTTATGTATGTTGGTTAGTGCTAGATCTCTATTTCTCTGGCTTAGGGCTAGAACTTGCTTAGAGGTCTTTTGTCAAACAAACTCTTCCCATTGTGCTGGTGTGATGTCCCTGTAATCTGCAAATAGCGTTCGGCCCTTCTAGACATACTTGGTATTTAGATCACTCTTCCACCAGCGAAAAATTTCACCCAGCATCTTCCTAGCATAATGCTTTACTTTATCTTTAGTTTCTCTTGGCAAAATAAAAGTTTTGCTCAACAGTTGCCACATCGCTTCCTTCTTCTCCTTAGAAACCATTATCTAATCGGGAATCATTGGATCCAAAACTATTTTTGTTCTGATTACAAAACCGATTGCGTTTTGAAACTTTGCAGACACCTCATGAGGCTCTATGGGCTTGCCTACTGCACTAACTGCATTGACCGTCCATTGGCCTTTGAGGTATTGGTTTCTTCCATGCTGACCCCTTTTCCTTTTGTTTTGGCTTCTAGAGGTTGTAGTTTGAGGTTCCGGACCAGAGCTATCATTGTCTTCAAGTTCTTCCTCCGTTGGGCTTGGAGGTCGGCGTCGACGTTTACTCCTTCCTATCGGAGCCTCCTACATGGATCATACGATTCGGCGAGTCATTACGCATAGTCTATGAAATGTATAATAAATGCTCGGTTGTAAGTAATAGCATAGTCATTATCTGACTTGGATTCGAAACGTAATCCAGATCAAACTCCAACCTTGAATGGCTTTCTCTAGGAGGAAACGGATGTGGATCTATCGGATCATGCCACTGTCCTACTACCCAAGCCTTTTGTCCTACCTGGGGACCTTCGTCATCCCTAGATTCTACTCCGATGTTGCCCTCAATGTCCCACTCCATCTGGGATGCAGTTTGCTCCATTTTCTCGTCTTGCGATGTTGCATGCTCCCTATGTGGGGAAGATGATGACGGATGATCCATTTACGACTTCTACATTAGAGAGCCAAAGAAGATATATTTGAATAAATATTTCAATACATATTGGAATAGAAATCTAATTGAATGCACAAACACTTTTAGAGAACCTAGAATGTCAAAGGATAAGGGACAAATTCAGAATGTGAAGAACATAAATTCATTCTGAATTAATCCCTTATCCTTGGACACTCAAGGTTCAAAATTTTGCAAGGGGTCCATTATATACATCATTATAGTGTCAATATATTTGAATAAAACTACAATATTTTCAAATTTTCACATTACAATAAAAAAGAAAAGAACTAACAATAGACATACCTCGTACTTTCTTATAAGAAGGACTCTGCAATGTCCACATCTTTGAAATGACATATTTGAAATGGAAAAAAAGAACTAACTAATTCAAACAATATCGAATACATTTCTCATTGGGTTCAGAGTACATGTACGTTGCACAATGGCAATAAATTTACTATAATTATAACGAAAATATACTCACATTGAATATTCTGTTGTGTTCAGAGTACATGTATATTTCAATATAATTATAAAGACAAACATTCAATAAAATTACTGAATAACACTTTACTAAATCGCAAATTACTAAATAATATTACTGAATCATGGATACAAACTAATTAAAGAACAAATCACTAATTTGACAATACTGATTAATACATTACATAATAAAACATTACTGAACAAATCAATGAACAAATCCAAATTCAAATTTGACATTCACATTCACATTTTACAAATCCACTTGATAACACATATTTGCATATGATTTCCCATTTCTATGTTACAATGGATTTAAAAAATAACTACAACAAAAACAATCATATTCCATTTCGCATTTCACATTCAAATGGGAAAAAAGGAAAAAAAGAAAGAAAGACAAGAACCTACCGTGGGGGAGCGTCAGGATGGGCCCCACACATAGCTCCACGCCGGGGAGGGCCTCGAGGAGGAGGCCACGCGGGGAGGCTGGCGGGTCGAGGTGGAGGGCTACCACGGGGAGGAGGGGCGACGCAAGGAGAGAGGAGTGCGCGGCGGCGGAGAGGAGGCTGGCACGGTGCAGGTTGAGGAGGTGCGCCGCTGCGGCGGCGTGGCACGAGTCAAGGAGGATGCGCGTAGCACAGCTCAAGGAGGCGCATGGCGGCTGCGGCGCGACGCAAGGAGGCTAGCGAGGAGGAGGAGGAGCTGCCGGGGAGGTCCGCGACCACTGGATCCGCACGGGACGAACGCCGTGAAGGAGGAGGCCACCGCGGGGCGGAAGGCCGCCGGGGATGAGCTCCGCCAGGAAGGAGGGCCGCTGTGGAGATCTTGGGAAGAGGACAGTGGCACTAGCTTGTAGGGACGGGTGGGGGCGTTACCCGCCCTAGAAATCGATTTGTACGGGAGGGTGGGGGCGTCACCCGCCCTTACAAATATTTTCCAAAATATTCTAAAATTTGATTTAAATCAGAAAAATAGCAAAACACATAAAAAAAGGTGAAACTTTAACCCTAAGATTATTGTGAACTATATAAAAAATAATATGACAAGCATATTTCAATATATATTATAGTTAATAGCGTGCAAACCATAATATATGTCTTTTCCACACTTTAGTATCGCATACAACTCAAGCCATACTTTGAGATTTCCACACTCTTAAGCATTATATACATTGAAATATACTTGGCATATTTTTTTCTAGTTCTATAGTTGACAATAGCCTTAGGGTACAAATTTTACTTTTTTATGTGATTTTCTATATTGTCTGAATTAATTGAATTTCCTGAATTAACTAGAAAATCATTTATAGGGGCGTCTGAGGCCCCCACTCGCCCCTGCAAATGATTTTCGAAATTATTTTGCAAATTCATTTAATTCCAAATAAATAGAAAAACACATCCAAAAAAGTAAAATTTTTACACTAAGGATATTGTTAGCTATAGAACTAGAAAAAAACATGCCAACTATATTGCAGTGTATATAATGGTTAAGAGTGTTGAAAGAACAATGTAGGGTTCTCCCACACTTTACTATGATACAACTCAAGCCATACTCTGTGGTTTCCACACTCTTAAGCATTATATACACTGAAATATATTTAGCATATTTTTTTCTAGTTCTATAGGTCACCATAATCTTAGGATTAAAGTTTCACTTTTTTGATGTGTTCTGCTATTTTTTGGAATTAACTGAATTTTCTGAAGTAACTTGAAAATTATTTATAGGGGCGAGTGGGGGCATCACCGCCCAAAAAAACCCATTTGTAAGGGGGGGGGTGAGGCTCTCAACCGCCCTTACATATCAGTTTGTAGGGGGCGGGTGAGGCCCCCACCTGCCCCCGCAAATAATTTTCAAAATTATTCTGCAAATTCAATTAATTCCAAAAAATAGCAAAATATATAAAAAATGAAATTTTTACCCTAAGTATATTATCACCTATAGAACTAAAAAAATATAAAAACAATGTAGGTCTCAAGCCATGCATACAACAACAATGTTTTTTATTTTTTAGATCTACGAAATTCATTAGTGTGTGCTATAGTGTGTGTTAGTGTGTGTGAGTGTGATAAGTACTTACAAAAACAAATCTTCTTCTCTATTCTATGCATCTATGGAATTCATCATTACGTCTCATATATATAATTCATTTAACATACATGGATGCACGAGATATTAGAGAAATTACATGAAATCAAAAAAAATTACTAGCTACAAATTTAAGCGGTAACAATTATTGATTCTCCATCCTTGCGTGCCCATGGCTTGGCGTCTTTTCTTATACTTTCTTCTATAATACTCATTTTCTATGGTAGGTCCGTGAAGATGTTCATTTCATCGTAATGGTTATATTCTTCCACATCGTCAATACCATCAACTCCTATGATATCTTGTTTCTCAGGGAGGATAACGTGCTTTAACTTCTTTATGGGCTCAACTACGTACAGTAAACCTGTGCGACCTGTAAAGCAAGTACCCATGGATCGTCTTTGTAGCCAACATTATTGATGTCAACAATCATGAGCCCATAGCCATCCACCACAACACCTCTTGGGTGTTTGACCCAATGACACCCAAACACCGGAATTTGTATATTGGAACCATAGTGCACTTCCCATATATTATCTATGACGCCATAGTATGTGGTACTTTGGCCTATTCTCTCATCTAAAGCCTCTATGCGAACACCACTGTTCTGAGACACGGTCTTCTTGTCATTTGCGGCAGTATAAAATAGATATCCATTAACATCATACCCTTAACATGATGTGACCTGGCTAGATGGGCCAGCTGCCAATCTTTTGATCGTTTGTTCTTTCACGGTCTCCCCATGTGGAAGATCTAGGTCCTTCAACCATGCAGTCAATCCATGCTTCTATTCTCTCATGATACAATCATCCGAGCGGCCATTACTTTATGCATGAATCATGCTCAAGTGTTCGTTGACTAATGGTGTCATTATCATGAGATGCTGCAAGATACTATAATATGCTTGCTGCACACCTTTGAAATCCTTATCCATGAAAGTTTCCTCCTAACTATACGAACCCCTTCCAACCTCCCCAAAAATCGTGGAACAGGCAAACCAATGCCTATTTTATCCTTTAGGTAACCTAGGCAACACTCGATGATTTTCTCAGTACTGTATCCCTCTATCATGGACCCCTCAGGGTATGAACGATTTAGTACGTACTGGTTTAGAATGGACATGAAATGCTCATCGTCCACATTTCTTGTAGGTAAAGTGGACCAAGTGCACGTATCTGGTCGACCATGTGAATCATTAAGTGCTCTGTTATATCAAAAAATCACGGAGGGAAGCACATCTCGAGCTGCGCCATAGTCTCCCCAATAAATTCTTGGAGATCCTGCAACTCATCTTCGTCAATCACCTTTTGATAAATCTTGTTGAAGAAGTAAGACAACCGAGTGATTGCCATCTTCATGTATACTGGCTTGATCGCTCTGATTGCAATAGGGAGGAACACGGTCAGCAACACATAGCGAGAAGTGTTTGATCGAGACCAGTTTCCTTATGTTGGATGAGAAACGACTTGGGACTCTGACCCTCCGTAAGTTCTCGCACATTTTCTTCTTCTCATCTTGTGTCAAGTTGTAGCTGGCCAGGAGAAGTTCATATCTTCCATTCCCTTTATACATAGGGTGAAGATCTTCTCTTATCTTCATGGCTACCAGGTCTTGACGTGACTTCAAATTATCCTTTGTCTTTGCTGATATCTCCAGAAGGAGCCCAATTGTATTACCAAACACATTCTTCTTCAGGTGCATACCATCAATTGGATGGCAGACTCAAGATCCACCCAATACGGCAAGTACTTGTAGAAGATGGACTGTTTCTTGAATGGTACACCTTTGATAGGTGCCTTGTCTCTATTTCTCTTCTTCCCATCTTTCATCATCTTCCCACAGGTGACCTGGATGGTCCTGACCATTTCAAAAACATAGTGCCCATCTCATTTTGCTGGTGTAGAATGTAACTCAGGCTTGCCATCAAATAAGTTGTAGAACTTCTTACTTCATTACCGATATCCTTCCATCAAAAAGTGCTTGTACCAAAGGTAAACTACCTTTCTAGAACCTTCCAGGAAAGACAATACGGTGTCATCCACACAGACCGTGCATCCTGTCCCACCTTTGATCTGTTCTGAAAGGACAAATAGAGCCTGGTAATCACGGATGGTGATGAAGACAATGGCTCTTAGATTAAAGGTCCGTCGTGTACCCTCTTTCCATAGAGTTTCCATCTCTTGCATTAGAGGCTCAGGGAAAATATCTATATCGATGCTAGGATGCTTTGGTCCTTGTATAAGGATGGATAGCAGAAGATACTTTCTCTTTTGGTACAACCATGTAGACAGGTTATACATCGTCAAGATCATTGGCCATGTGCTGTGAGTGCTAGTCCTTTAACCAAATGGATTCATTCCATCCGTATTCAACGCAAACTGAACATTCCTCGGATCCTTTCCAAATTCCAGATAATACTGCTGATCGAACTTCTTCCACTAGCGAGCATCAGCTGGATGTCAAAACTTTCCATCGCCCTTCTTGTGCTTATCTGAATCCCACCGGTGCATCAATTCAGGATCTTTTGGGTTTGAGAAGAAACGCCTCAAGCGATCAGCAACCGGGAGATATCACATAACCATAGAAAGAATTCTGCTCTGCTTCTCAGAGATGCCTAAAGTAGTATCTGCTAGTTTAACAGAGGCAACACTATTCGTTACACCCTTCCTCTTCCTTTTGTTCCCATCTCCTGGACCTTGATTGTCGCCACCATAATAACGGGCATTGCTTTTGTATCAACTTGCAGAACATACAGGACATTTATCCAAGTCTTTGAAGGTATCCCCACGATACAAAATACAATGATTTGGGCATGTATGAATTCTTTCCACACCCATCGTGAACGGGCTGACAAGCTTCTTTGCTTGATATGTGTTGGCATGCACTTTATTGGGCTTTGAAGCAACCAAGCCAAGATACGCAGGATATCATGGAAACTACCGTCTGACCAGCTATGCTTAACCTGCTCAATAGCTCAAGTATGAAACGGAGAACAGTCCAGTTTCGGACATCCTTTAGATCACTCGTATATATTTTCCTCTATTGATTTTTTTTACCTTCTCGAAGTTCGCCAACCCCTTAGCATTACGAACCAATAGCTCTGCTTTGGTGTGACGCAACATTTGGCTTAAGAAATCACCATCATCAAGTTCAGCGTCACTACTATCAGCACTGCCACCATCGATGGGCCCCCCGTCGACACCATCACCATAGCCTCCACGAACATCTTCATCATTGCTGCCAGCATTATCAAAATCATCATAAGCATCAAACAATGATTTCATCGACCAGATTCTCCGTCGGAGGGGGGGTGCTTTCTCACCATGATATGTCCAGAGTGTGTAATTCTCAACCACACCACCCACCAACACATGTGAACTGATTGTAGTTGTGTTGCTGAATACTCTCATATTCTTGCATATTTTGCGTGGGCAAGGTATCCTCTGTGTCTTCTCATTTCTTGCGTGATTTTTCACAGCTTGAATGAATTTATTAAGTTCTCCATGGAAATAGGCATCCGTTCTTCATGCTTTGTACATCCATATCCTATCCATCTCTAAACATCAAGAGATAATTTAAATGGCTAACAAGCTCTTTAAGAATTTTTAAAATATAAAAAAAGCTCTTCAGTAATTTGGAAAAAGTAAATTTAACATGTAAAAACTAAAAAAAATCAAGACCCAACCTATTATTGAACAACTAAATTTTGGTGAAAATAACTATCATGCATGTGTGTAAATATAGAAAAAAACAAATCTTCTTCTCTGTCCTACATGGATCTAGGAATTTGTTTACTTATGAATGAGTCTAAAATATAAAGATTGGACCTAAATAATTACATAATCTTATTCTTCTACTAAAATAACCTAACTTCATCCAAAAGTTTGAGGCAAATGGAGGCCAAATGGCAAATCCACACCATGGAGATCTAGATCATGCTAGAGGTAAGAGAGCTCCATTTGAGCCTTAAAACTATGAAAAAAGCATAGAAAAGATGTGAGATTAGTATCAACTTACCTCATAGAGCCCCCAACTCGAAGGAAATCAAGTTTAAAACCTCCCCTCCCTTTTTTCTTTTTTTTTATTTTCGGGTACCACCTCCCCGAGCAAGCAACGGGCTGTTGGAAGGAGTAAGAAGCCACTGCCTAGAGTTTTATGGGTATTTTTAGAGGCGGGTGATGGAGCCACCCGCCCCTGCGGGTGGTGCCATCACCCGCCCCTAAAAATGACCCCCATTTTTAGAGGCAGGTGATGGTGCCACCCACCTCTGCAAATTCCATCTTTAGGGGTGGTTCTACTGCTACAATAACCTGCTCCTTTTGTTGGAACGGGTTACATTTTGACCCGCTCCTGGAAAAAACTGGACGTTGCTACGAATTATTTTGTAGTAGTGCACATGCGTCTCGCTGTCGACGGGCATGCCGCAGAATAGCACTGGTTAAATTCTAAAATAAATCCAAAAAAATGCATGCACCTGTGTTGAGTTGTGGATTCGAACCTAAGTGGGTAGGTTCCACCACAAGGAACCTTATTATATCTTTATTATATCTAACATGTTAACATGTTGATATTTAAAAGTTCAAAAATGTATTGATATCGAATCTCATTTTGTTAAGATAATTCTAAGAAACCTAGTGGTTTAAACAAAACTGAAACCGGAGGCATGATATTTAGAAATCAAACCACCCATCCACCAATCGCAGCATGCCACCTGTCCCTTCAGCCTAGCCATGCTACCTGCCCCACAGATCCTAAGGCGTCTCTTTGGATCCAGGGACTAATTTCTTAGTCCTAAGTCACATTGGATGTTTGGATGCTAATTAGAGAAACTAAATATGAGCTAACTCTAAAACTAATTGCATAAATGGAAATCAATTCACGAGATAAACCTATTAAGCCTAATTAATCCATTATTAGCACATGTTTACTATAGCACAATATTATCAAATCATGGACTAATTAGGCTTAATGTATTCGTCTCCCAAATTAGTCTCAATTTATTCAATTAATTTTATAATTAGTCTATATTTAATACTTCTAATTGGTGTCCAAACATCCGATATGAGTGGACTAGAAATTAGTCATGAGGATCCAAACGACCCCTTACTACCTCTGCCTATTATTACAGCATGATAGCAACCCGGCCCTCCATTTAACCATGTAATTTTTTTAAACACGGTACAAACATAAATATTCACAAATACACACACTCATCCTATGAATATACACATGCAATCTTATTCCTATGGACACCTCTGATAAACTGAGCCGGCAGATCCTTAATATTGACGAAGTCATCATATGCATCTCTTTGTTGTGCAAGAATCCTGAAACAGATGACGAATAATAAATTTCCTTCCGGTGTTATATACAGGTCCAAATTATAAGGCTATACTGAAAGTGCGTTGTTTAGAAGCCAGTTTAAATTATGAAACAAATTTGGACGAAATACTGTGTTGGAATAATTATGCTGCATCCCAAGAGAATCAATTAAGAGTTGGTAGATGCAATTTTCAGCGAAACAAATGTCGCAGCATGTTAAGTCAAGCGCATGGCATAATCTTTCCTGGGCATGCATGAGCATGGCTACGGCCTACGGAAACAATCAAAACTGAACTTTCTCATTCACAAATAAATATATACACAGTGCTTCCATAAACAACAAAGTAGATAGCTGAGCAATTGCACATAATTTATGTTAGTTTATTCACATTACGCACACGAACCCTTGTGGTACTCGCCAACAATCTTGATTTTCCTTCTCGACGAATTTGCCCTCCATACTGGAAGATGGCGATGGATGTGGTCGGGAACTCTTTGGTCCCCATCGTGAACTTCCATCTCCTCCAATACAAGCGCATTCTCCACGAGGAACTTTGCCAGCCTGACCTCGAAGCAGTCGAAGCACTTCAACTCAAACTCTAGCCTGATCTTCCTCAAATGGCTCTCCAAGCAAGGGAACGAGCATGCCTTATGAAGCGCAGCGAGGTCGGCATCATCATCAGCAACACTAGAGGATGGAGAAGTAATAATCTTTTGGCACTTTAGCCTCTTGAATGATTCCATGGATTTCTCGAGGTCCAACCGAGCTTTCTTCTCATCCGACAGGTGAAGGCTACGCCTGGGATGGGCATAACGGTCTCCGTGTAGCTTACACCTTAGGTGAAACTCATGTAATGCTGGGCAACAGCGGAGAAGGTTCGCTATCGCCACCGCTGCGCCATGGCTATCCACCTCGTAGGATCCTTGCAGCTCCAGGAACTTGAGGTCGGGGAACGGTTTCAGGAACACGTCCTCCTCCTCCGGGCGGACGGCGATGTCGTTGATGTCCAGGAGCTTCAGCTTCAGGACCTGCAGGCAGCTGAACCTACCAATGGATTCCCAGAACACGGCGCGCGGCGGAGCCTCCCTGCTGGAAGGAGGGTTGGCGCACCGCGGTGCCGTGCAGAAGCTAAGCTGGACGTGCTCCAGGATCCCCGGCGGCGCCGCCGGGCCGAACGGGAAGTGCTCCAGGAACCCCGTGTAGCACAGGGACCGGGCGCCCGGCGCGTCGATGTCGAGGCCGTCCGTCCTGCGGCAGTTGATAACCGTCACGGCGGCCGTGGCGGCTGGGCAGCGGAGGAGGACTCGCCGCTTCGATATCACGGCGTACTCCCCCTCGAACATGACGCGCTCGAGCCAGATCCCGGCGAGGTTCGGTGCGGCGTCGACCATGGACTGGAGGCCCTCCAGGGAGGCCCAGCAGAAGACCATCTTCAGCGTCTCCAGGCGGCCGAAGACGGCGGCGGCGGCCGGCGGCCCGAGTGTGCAGCCGTAGAGGTCCAGCACCCGGAGGGACCGCCACGGGACGCGGCTCGCGGGCAGCACGTACTCGTGGCCCGTCTGGCAGAACTCGGAGCGCAGCTCGACTTGGAGCTCCTCGAGGCGCTGCAACGCCGGCGCGGTGAGCACAGAGTCCATCCCCGGCGTCGTGCGCATGACCTCTACCAGGTAGTCGTTCTGGTAGTAGCTGTCCACGAGGACGCTCAGCCTCCGCACCGGGCGTCGCCGGCCGCGCCGGCCGACGTTTGCCAGGGCGTCGCGGAAGAGCCGTCGGCCCACCCTTCGGCCGTCGTAGTCGTAGTCCGGGTAGCACCTCGAGTCGAGGTTCATGGCGTCCGCCATGTCTCCCGGGATGGCTGATGCAGAAGAAGAGCTTTTGGCTTTTGCCCTGTGTGCGAATTGAAGCGCAACTACTTTCTCTTTATGCAGCACGGCGCTTGAGATCTGCTTCCGGCTCGGATCGCAAACCGCCTCAGCTTCAACCGACATTGTTGATTGAACTCGTCTTCGGATGCAATGCAATTTGCCCAAACAAATTTCATCGAAAAGAAAGGAAATCGGAATCGGGCATGGACGTCTCCGTCTCGAATCAGGAGATCCGTTTCATTGTAATAAAAGAAAAAACAGTTCTGATGGGCGGCAATTCGATCGATCGTGATCGTGCCGACGACGCCATGGACGCCGGAGCGCCGGAGGACCGCCTGAGCGACCTCCCAGACGGGGTCCTCGGGCACGTGCTTTCCTTCCTGGACGCCAAGCAGGCCGGGCGCGCCGCCGTGCTCTCCCGCCGCTACCGACACGCGTTCGCCGGCGTCCACACCCTCTCCTTCTTGCAGGAGGAGACCTCGGCCTCCAGCAGCACGGGCGCTTCGAGATGCGACCGGAGCTACAAGCTGGACGAGGATGAGAAGCGCCGCAACGCGGAGTTCGTCGCCCTCGTGGACGCCGCGGTCTCCTGCCGCCGCCGCTGCGGCGCCGGCCCGGGGCTGCGCGCCTTCTGCGTCGTGTTCGACGCGTTCCACCACTCCCTCACCGGCCACGTGGACCGCTGGCTCTCCGCGGCGGCTCGGAACGGCGGCGCAGCCGCCGCCGTGGAAGAGATCACGGTCGACGCGTGCCAGCAAGAGCGCGGCGTGTGCGGCCGCGAACGCCCTGATTGGTACTTCAAGGGTGGTCCGTTCGGCGAGCCGAGGCCGCTCAAGGACGAGTCCGACGGCGAGGACTCCGACGACTTCCGCGACCACAATGCTCGCCACAGCGCGTACCGCATGCCGAGGTGGCTCTACTCCTCCGGCGCCGGCGCCGGCGCCGCCCTGCGCACGCTGCGCCTCGGCTCGTGCTTCCTCGACCTGCCACGTCACGCGACCCTCCGCTTCCCGTCCGTGGAGACGCTGGCGCTGACGTGTATCCCGGACTCCGGGAGGGACATCCAGCGGCTGGTCTCCAGCTGCGGGCGCCTCGCCGACCTGACGCTGGACTCGTGCCGCCGCGTGCGCGCCGTCGCCGTCCTGGACAAGCGCCTCCGGAGGCTGGCCCTCCTGTGCTGCCACGGCGCGCGCCTCGCCGTGGACGCCTCGGACCTGCGCGCGCTCGAGTACAAGGGCCCGGTGCCCGACGAGTCCGTCCTCTCCTTCGCCGGCGCGCCGCCGGCGATCCTCTCCTGCGACATCGAGTTCTGCTGCAAGAAGGCGTGCAGCGAGGCGGAGCTCGCCGACCTGCCGGGGTTCCTCGCGCGGTTCACCGCCGCACGGTGGCTCCGGCTCGGATCGTCCTGCCTGGGCGCCAGCATCGACAGGACCGACCCGTCCGGCCTGACCCCGCTGCCGTGCCTCCGGCGCCTCGAGCTGAAGGGCGGCGCGGCGAGAGGCTGCTCCGCCTTCGGCGCGGTGACGCGGATCCTGGAGCAGACGCCGAACCTCGAGGTCCTGACGCTGCTGATCCTGCCGAACGTCGAGGAGATCCCCAGGTACCGACCCGAGGTGACCTGCGACCCGATGGCCGGGCTGGACGTTCCCGAGGTGCTGCCGGTGATCCCGTGCTTGCGGGACAGGGTCCGGGAGATGAACGTGGTGCACTACCAGGGGCTCGTGTGGCAGAGGAGGCTGCTCAAGCTGCTGCTCCGCGTCGCGGGGGCGCTGGAGGAGCTCTACGTGGTGTTCCCGCCGGGGAAGTTCGAGGTGCAGTCCGCGCTGATGGCGGAGATCGAGAGCTGGGTCATGCACCGCCCTGTCAAGGTCACGTTCGGATGATCCTATTCCAACCGCCGATCGAGTAGCGCATTTTCTTACTAGTTGCACTGGATAGTGTGTGTTTCTTAGAAGTTCGCATTTTCTGAGCCCTTGGCCATTTTTACTATTGCGACTTCTACTTTTGAAAAAAGTTGTAAATGGAAATTCATATTTAGATTCCTCAGTTAGTTGTTTTTCAAAATATCTTTAGTTCTGAGGATGATGTTCTTAAATATTTAGATGTTCCTTTTATATAATTTTCTTAATTAGAGTGTTCTTTCTGATGGTCGTTCCGATTCAAGAGTGAAGTGTACCAGCAGTTTTGAAACTTCACCGAGGGTGTCCCGGGATCACTGAACACTTATTTTTGCCGATATAAATCCCTAACAAGCTTAGTAAAATAAGGTCCTATTTCGACCCACCAATTAATTTTAGTTAAGATGGATCCAAACAAATAACAGGGAAGACGTTAGGGGCTCTGCTCTCTATCCTTGGGACTTGGCAGATTTTTGTGGGCTTTGCCATTTCCTTTCCCTAACCAGAGATTAACACTAGACTATCCTGACAATCAAATATTGAACCATGCTTGGAGATCCATTTATGTTAATATTAATGTCCCACATAGACGTCCCTTGGGTATTTTTGTGCTTCCCAACACAAAAAATTTACTGCATTTCTATACATCACCCTGTTGTTTTTGCGTTTGTTTCTCAATGGTTTTGTGTGGATGAGATTGTTTTTAGATAAATGCATGATTTAGTGGAAATGTGAAAGGGAACCTGTGTTTGTTTTCCGGGACTTTTTTGCTATATTTGTTGGGATATTCAGTTTTCTGTTTCCGTCAGCCTGTTTGTTGTTTAAGGTAGTATGTTGTTTGATTTTTGTGTTGAAACCCTCTAGTTGAGGGCCACCATGGATAGTTTATGTAACATACCTATTTTTACACGGAATATTATTGTACAAAAGTGTGGAATTTTTAAAAAAAATCATGCAATGTGTGTAACTAGCTAAGTCACCATAAGAATATCTTCTTTTACCTTCTCAAATTCTTAGTATTAATTTAAATATTAAATTTGATTTATTAGGATCTTTTAAATGTTAGAGTGTTTTGAAGTTTTATTTAGAATTGTTTGGATTTTTGCTTCTGGTTTAAATTTGAATACGAGATTCAAATTAAACATAATGCTAAATACTAACTAACTAAACCTAACTAACTAAACCTAATTGGGCGCTAAGCCCACTAACTACCCTAGCATACCTAAACCCTAACCCACCCCAACTTGCCAAGATGGCCTACTTAACCTCGACCAAACCCACCTAACCCCAGCCTGCTAACCTACCCCACTGGCCCAGCCTAGTAATCCACCGTGACGGCCCAACCCAGCTAGTCCCTTCCCTATTCAACCTTCTTCCACCCTAGGTCGCTCCGCTCATGTGCACCAACAGCGACAACATCGCCTCCCAAGAACATGACCCTCCAATCATACTATTTTGCGCTAGCGCCTGCGGATGAAGCCCATATGCCACCATCACCGATTACTAGCTGCTCAAGGCATCATCCATGCCTACAAAACCTAGGCCGAGGGCTATAAACCTAGGCTGATTTAACTTAGAAAAATATGAAACCATTTTTATTAATTTTTCTAAAATCATCCCCTACATGATAGAATAGGATATTGTGTTACTTGCAAGCTTTTAAATAGCCGGCTATATCTGCCACTAAAACCAGCTATAACTGCTAGGAAAGGCAGCCGCTATGATATTTAGCCCGCTAAAGCCGGTTATAGCCCACTAATTGTCAGGCTACAACCCACTAAATGTTGTAATAGCAGCCCTGCCGCTAAACGTCATAGCCAGCGATTTAAAACCATGGTTACTTGTCTCTTCTACGAATCTTTTCTGGTGTTAGTTTCCAATTAGATCATCGATATTTATTGTATTTATGTTTTTAGGACCCACCAATGACCACGAGTTGATCTAAGCTTAGGACGACCGAGAGTACTACAATGACTACATAGAACCACCAGGTTCACAACTATCCTGATCTTGAACTCTTATTAGGCATGCAACTAGTATGCTAGCGTTTTAGTTCATGTATGAGTGATGCTTTACCCTGCACCACCTTACTTTTATATCTTGTACCTTACTGTCCTCTTACACTTTATATACATGATTTGCTATGCTATGCTTGCATGTGTGATGGGATTGGGGTTAGGATCTCTTGGCATTAGCTGGGTAAAATTGTGAACTAGATGGTGGTTTTTGAAAACATTTAGTAGGGAGAGCATAACTTAACTCAAATTTGTAAGTTTGTTGTTTGAACCGAGGAGTTGGGGGAAATACGTGTATTCGGTGCAGTTACAGACCACTGTGGTGAATGCACTTTTGGAATGATGATGTTTGACCCGGCATCTAAGGATAGAGTCAATTTGATCAAGTGAGGGGACTCTGTCAAACATGGACACCATTTGCCTAGTATGAGGCTAGGTTTGGCTCGAGACTAGCAAATGCGATACCAAGTCCGCAAAAGGATAGAGTATCAGGGTACGTGCGAGGATATGCAATACTGCCCCCTAATTTGCAATGCCTCTCCCCCCTCCCGGGGCGAAGGAAGTACTTCACAATCCCAGGATAACCTCTTATGGAAGGATGCGATCAAAACTCAAGAAACCAAGATGATCTAATAACTACTAGTTTTTCCAACTAGTGCAATGTCATTTAGTTGGTTGATCCTGGCCGGCTTGGCTTCGAATGAGTTCAGGTGTACAAGCTCTCGAGAGACTACTGGTTTTTCCAACTAGTGTGGTGTCATTCAGTTCGTTGATCCCGGCTGGCTTCGCATCGAATGAGTTCAGGTGTACAAGCTCTCAAGAGTTAAAACTATACATAGTCCTTGATCATGGACAACTCTTGATATACTAGAAGGCTTGAGCATATGCGGATGGTGGTGTTGACCTATACCAATCCTTAGGGTAGTTTTGAGCTTGCTGGGTCTAAGTCAGACCACGAGGTCAACCACGGTGGGTGGTATGCTTGAAGGGTTGCTGTACGGCTCGAGTGATTTGCTTGTGGAGTTGTCTCGCGCATGACGAAACAAATCGATTGCAATAAGCACACAGTAGCAAGAGGGGAGCAACATCAGAGAGCAGGAGACTGATGCTTCGTAAGACATGTACTCCCCTACTTTGTCCCAGAAGAGTTCTCTTTTAGCTTATTTGATGTAAGATAAAATAGTATCAATACTTATTTAGTGTCATAAATTAATATTGATATTCTTCTTTGTAAAATTTGGTTACACATAAGATAATTTGACTTGGGACGAAACTAAAGAGCACTCTTTTTGAGGAGGGAATATGTACACTTGCTGTGTGGATTTATGCAAATTTGTTAGGAAAAAGCATATTGTGTTTTTTTTCCTCCCAAACTGAAGTTTGCTTACTGGGACATAATAATGTGGTTGTGAACAATAGCTGCAAATCTGTAAGTTTAGACATCCAGCCTGGACCCGGCAAACGTAATTTGCTCCATCCATGATATAATGTAGTCCTAAATTAAGCAGGCTCATAAACAAACCAAATAAAGAAATGCATGCATGCATGAATTAGCAGTGGCCTTTCGCATGTGCCTTCATATTAATTGTGTCAGATGAAGTCATTGATTGAATTTTTTTCAATCTTTTTCTGTGCAGCCCTGTTGCATTCATAGTAAATACATATGTTTTTGCAAATTGCCATTCAACAAAGGCTATCAATTCTCACAAACATTGGCCTAATGTAATCTCTTCTTATATCCATGAGGGCAAATACATAGGTGTTATTGTCTCATGATCTACGTTGGGGTTAATAAGCGGACTCAAAGATTCATTTAGGGGAGTAAAATGCACATCTGCATGCTTAAGAAAAACGTATAATTATACTTGGGGTCTACCCGAAAAAGAATATACTTGGGGTTAAGTGACAGTGAAGAGAAGGGCAGTAGGTACTGATACCATTTTCAACAGTTGGGAATAGATTGTTCACTAACTGGTTGGTGTGAACCAATCAGCCAGCCAAATTAAAATCCAATGTACATATGAACTGATAGCGTCTAAAAATACCAGCAACAGCAGGCAATCACATTTTTTTCGGCAAGAATTTTCTGCCACTCAATTCGCTGGCTCCTGTCGGTCTTATTTCCGAATTCTCACATGCTTCGGCTGACCTATCATAAGAAAAAAACGCTCATGTGCACATCCAGAAATCATGACCACCTTTGATGAATCGTAGCACATGTATTTGTAGACTTTCTGTTTGTTGGTTATGGATTTCTTTTGTAAAGGGAGTCTTCCCCCAAGTAGAAGTTCGTTTATTTAGTGGAATAGGACATAGGTGGCTATCAACAATACCTGGAAATCGTTTAAGTTTAGACATCCAGCCTGGACCAGACAAACATTCCTTCATCCATGATGTGATTTGGTCCTAAATTAAGCTAGCAAATAAACAACCAAATAAACAAATGCACTAATTAACAGTGTCCTTTTGCATGTGACTTCATATACTAATTGTGTCAGGTGGAGTCATTGATTATAATTTTCAAACTTCTTTGGTACAGCCCTGCTGCATTCATACTAAATACATTTGTTTTTGCAAATTGCATTGCCACGCAACATGGGTATCCCATTCTCACAAACTCGATCCGGCCCAATGTATGCTCTCTTAGATGTCCATGATGGCAAATACATGGATGTAGTCTCAATATCTACCGGTTTGAAGTGAAGGGGTTAAGTAAGCGAAATTTTACTGTCGGGGTCACAGGACTCCAAGATAGCTTTAGATGCATGATTAAAATGGACATCTTCCTAAATGTACAATTATACTTGGAGTCTACCCGAAAAAAATATACATGGGGGTCAAGTGACAATGAAGAGAAGGGCAATAGGTAGTTTATTGTTTACAAGTAATTGGCTGGTATCAAATAAACAGTCAGCAGAAATCCAATGTACATACAAACTGAAAGCGTCCTACAATACCACCCAATTGTGGTGGCTCCTGTCTGCCTTATATTAGTATCCAATTTTCAGATGCTTTTACTGAATAAGAAAAAAATAACATGTCACATCCAGAAATCACGACCAACTTGCATGCATCGTAGCACATCTATTTGTACACTTGCCGTTTGGATATATGAATTTTTGTTGTAAAGGGAGTCTTCGCCCAAGTTGAACTTTGTTTTTTGGAATAGGAACATGTATACGTGTTTGTTCAGAGATCCAATAAATACTTGACAGAGACATTCCTCCATCCATGGTGTGATTTAGTCCTAAGTTAAGCTAGCTCATTAACATACCAAATAAAGAAATACACAAATTAGCAGTGGCCTATTATGTCGTACATTGTTCTTGATTAAAATTTTTGCCGACATGTTTTATGTGGCCTTGTTATGTTAATAGTAAATAGAAAGTTTTTTTTTGCAAATTGTCATGCAACATGGATATCTGAGAATATTCGAGGATGACAATGTCATTATCTCAATGCATATTATCTTGGTATTCTCCTTATGCTATTCTTCACTCACATTATGTGTTCTTCCAGATCCTGAAGGTGGTTCCAGTCCTGAAGGTGTTCATCTTGGCTTCGAGAGGACATGATGGTTAGCCGAACTCTTCCAACTAAGTCCATGGAGCATATAGGCTTATTTCATCTAAAGGAGCACGATGCCTTCTCACCATTCCTGATCATGGGCCGCCAGACCCAACGAACCCGAACTGACCCTCCCCAAAAAAACCGACCTGAAAAGTGCACGGGCCTGCTTTTTTGACCTAGCCAGAAATTCGGGTCGGGCTCGGGCTGCAATTTTAGCCACCGGGCTGGCCCGATGACCCGTCATTATATTACGAAACCCCTCTTTCCTGTGCAGTCCATAGAACTTTGTTGGCCCTGCCCAACAAAGGGACACATAAATAGTTAATTCTAACCCTAATTTCCAATCTACCCTTCCCTCCCTACCCCCTCACTCACGCAGCCCCTTCCTTGACCACCATTTGAACTGCCCCTCCCCAACTCCTCCCCTCCCGTCTCCTCCGCGGGGAGCGCCGGTGGCTAGGGCGCGGCCAGGCGCGGGCGGCGGGCGGCGGGTCGTGGCTAGGAGCGTCCGGCGGGCGGCCAGGTGTAGGTCCTTGTCAGGCCGCCGGGTCAGTCCGCGTGCCGTCAGGCCATGCATCGGGTGGGCACGGGCCAAGATTTTTTTTCCCGATGCTTAGGACGGGTCGAGCGCAGGCTGACAGAATAGAACGTTGAGTTTCTATTGGCCCGCGCCCGAATTCGGCCCGGCCCGATCTATGATCAGGCCTACTTCTCACTGACTCCCATCACTCGAGGCAATCACTTCATCAGCTTTATGGATAATATGATTATTTGATCCTATGTGCATATAAGAAACTGCAGAGATCTCCATCACTGCGGGTCCAAGCCCCTCCCCCCAACTGGTTTGAGGGGTGTTGGATCTCGGTGTTCATTATCACCGTACACCAACGGTGAAAATGCATTATCACTTTCAGTTTGAGCCATGAACTGTGATAACCAATTAAAAACTATGTGAAATTTTTTATATACCCAAGCAACTACCACACGATCAACCATATCAATATACAATGTCCACGATTTTTTACAAATGCGACCACTCCTTACCACTACTCTACATAGTCACTTGTGCTAAGTGAAGGGATATTATTTTTTTATATTAACTTCTCTGAGTTTTATATTAAATTTTTGGATGCTAAAACAATCTAAATTGAGAAGTTACCAACTGCAAAGTTTTAGTACTGACGGGGTTTTCTTTTTCTTTCTGTTTTATTTCTTTATCATTATTTGTTCGTGCAGAATTGCTATGATTACCCAAGCTAGTACTCTACTATACGTCTATTTGTCGTGATTGAGTTGAAATAACATATTAAACTAAATAAAGATCACGTCCGATCAGGTAATTAAGTATATAGAAATGTAGTATTATTTATTTAAATATATTAATATTTACAAATATACAAGTACATAAATATCAGTATCACAATCGATCGACGATTACCAGTGTTTTGTCACGATTAATTACATGTACATAACTAAAAGTATCAGGATGTTGATAGCTGCGGCTCTAGATTACTAAGCTTTCTATTGTAGAAGAACTCTACTTTAGAATTGATGACCTAATTATTAATGAAGCCCAAGAGTTGTTCCGACACCACCAGGATCCTATCTGCCTCGAGAACTTCATCCTTATACCCATTATCTAACATTGGAAAAGGTGAATATATTAAACCATTATGTCAACATAATGAGAAACGAAATTGTGTAGGGTATATACTTACTTTTAATTCCTTAGTCATCAGTTGGTAGGTAGTAAAATGTACATGTACTCACATATGTAGTACCAGCATAAATTATTTTCCTATTTCTGTCTCCAGCACTAAAGGAGAAAGAAAGTTATAAATATTTATATTATGCATACATAGAACACAAAATGTTTATATACCGAAACTCTCTCTCTCTATATATACATACACATACTGGAAAGTCTGATCTGACATCAAGTTCTTCTAGAAAACACCGTGATGCTTTTTCTGAAATTTTTTCCATACCATGCACATAAAAATTAAAGGTATATATCTGATGCTTAATTGATTCAAAAAATGGAAAGGGTTTTGTAAATATAGAAAAATAAACTGTGTTTTGTACAAGCTTGTTCAACGCGTCTATGATGGGTTGCTTATCGCTTCGTGGTCTCCTCATGTTGAACAGTAAAAGTCTGCTGCTGTCAATCTTGATTACGAGCAATATCCAGTGAAAGCTGCACATATGTAGATATACAAGTATAGGTAATTAGAGTTAAATTAGTTATTAGAAATAGAAAAGAGTTACGAGTCAATAAGTACTCACTTAAAGTTGTACGGTACAAATATGTATGGTTTGTAATGTTGTTGCTCCAAAAACCGGTATATGTTGGTCAATGTCTTGTGTCGCTTGTCCTTTTAATTTGACTTGCTGTTGCTGACAAGCTTAGGATTCATGAAGCCCACCTGATGATAGTCTACCCATCTCCAGTATCTTTAAATCTCCATTCTACATGATATAATAGAAATTAGATTGTACACAAGAAACATATAATCGATTCTCGAGATAAGACACTTACAGAACGGTGTAAAAATTAGAACATACCATTTTAATTTATTTGCTAGCTAAATCTATGCATACAAAAAAATTAGAGCATGTAAAAATTTTTAACCTTTCTTTCTTTGGTTGAGTCAAAAAAAATTAAAAGATTCCCCCTCCCCTTCTTACCGAGCTGACATGAATAGTGGCTGAGTTCATAGCACTCGGGATAGGGGAGGGTCTGATATTTTTAGACGCAAAATTAGCACTGGCAAGATCAGGTACTAATAAGCACTCATTAGTACCGGATCCTTGTACGATACGGTACTAATGTGCCACGCTAAAATTGGTACTGGGTCATACCACGACCCGCTACTAATGAGTGTGTATTAGTATCAGGTCCTGCCATGAACTAGCTTCCCTGGGGACATGGCCCTCCAGGTGATACAATGGCCGGTATATTTGCTCTGGGCCAATAGACCGTTCTGTAGTAGTGATGCCACACTTCTGGTGCCGTGTTCAGAACTTTGGAAAGAATCTCTTTCAAGCAGCATAACATAAGAACTTCGCAGATTCACAAAGCATGGGGGTGAGAGATATGGAATATGGTCTTTGTCGTAAGGCCTATTCTGGTGTTTCATTAACTTCCATTCCCAGTGTTTATCACTGACCGGCTGTGTTAAGTGGTTCTACAGAACCACTCATTCCCTCGAATCATGTGTGATATAGCACCTAGGCCTCACGCCCTGCTCCTGTCACCAACTACAGTCGACAGGTGATGGTTACAATCACAACCGGTTCATGGTGGTGAACCATTGTGATTGTTAGTGGAGAGTACCTTTCGGAGAGTGAAGAAACACCACAACAGCCCCAAAAGGAACACCAAGGCTACAAACTGGAACACGAGATGTCTTTGGAGTAGAAACCAATTTTCTATTCCGTAGTGATCAACCGTTCCCTCCATAATTACACCTTTTATCCCCCGATAACTATATTCTCCGAATATTCCAGGGGCATACAGTAATTTTCTCTCTAGCCCTACTTTACAGCTCAACACACCCTTCGACCGGTCTTCACCCGCAAGGCCCCTTCATCGCTTGACCTTTGGCGTCTGAGCTTCGTCATCTCAACCCTTCGGGACAGCTTCGGTCGTGACCCCTTCGGCGCACTCCCAAAGCTCTTTGCTCCCTAGGTTGCCTAGCTGAAAGTTGGCCTCGACCTTCGGCTCTTGGCCTTCGGCTAGATCCGAAGGTGGCATCCCCAACAGTGATGAGGGCCTCCCTTGGGAGGCCCGAGTCCATGACACCTCGGCGTGTGCAACGCGGCCTGAAGCGCCACCCTTCGGATCCCTTGCCGCTGCTACGTGGAAAGATCCGTAATATTCCTGTCAAAGAGAGAAAAGGGAAATAGGAAAAAGAAAAAAGGGAAACCAAAATAAAATGGGAGAAAAAAGTGAAAAGAGAAAAGACTTGGGAAGCCCCCCCTCGGAATCATATTATTTGTAACCAATGAAGGTTATGTTTGCGAGGGAAAGATTGTTGAGCTGCGCTTCAGGGCTATATCAGTCCCGCTTCCTGTCACTTTCACCACGCTCTCTCTCTCTCTCTCTCTCTCGTTTCAAACCCTTGGATCTCTCCATCTCTTAGTTTCCAGCCACTCTCTCGCACCCTTCACGCGCTGCTGCATCTCTTCGAACCAACAACATACATCCTCGTGCTTGCCTCTTGAAGCTGATGGCGCTGAAAGCTGATCGCCCGAAGCTGCCTCCAACCACCGTCCTCGGCCATAGCAAGATGACCGAAGCCTTGATCGCCAACATGGTGAGCTTGGGCATGGTTGCTGACGGCGATGCTCGAGCCCCGCCCCCCCCCCCCCCCCCCCGAGTGAGGATACTTCGACTAACCCACACGATGATGAAGTCGTCGTCTATCGTGGCGTCTTCATCACGTGGCTTTGGTTCCCAATGGACCCCGCCCTAGTGGAGATTCTTCGACTGTACAATATTTATGCACAGCAACTTACGCCGAACGCCTTTGTTCGGTTGAACTTATACTTCTGGGTGGCCAAGACATGCCACTTCCAACCATCTGCCGAAGGCTTTGCTTATCCCCACATGGTTCACTACCAGCCGAAGGCAGTATCATCGATTATGCTGGATGGCAAAGAAGTTGAAGCCCAATATGGCTGCTACAACTTTGTCTTTGGCCTAGTGACAGCTTACAAGAACAAGTGGAATGACTGAACCTTCCATTGGTTCTACCACAAGGTCCCTCTCAACCCTATCACCGAGAGTCATCCCCTCATCGTGAAGCAGGTCCAGAATCTACCTTTGTCCACCCCTAGAGTTGATGTTGAAGAAACGCTAGAGCGTCAAGCCTTTGTGGACATGCTTTGTGAGGTATCAAAGGTCTTCAGCACTCAGCGATATTATTGAGGAGTTCGTCGCGTGCTGATGCTGGCCCGTTAGGGCCGGCTGGTCCATCACCTCCTAGAGGGAGGATGCCGGGGTGGTTTCCGTGCTAGACTTCAGCGCCTCCATCAACCTGACTAAAGAAAGTGTATGTTGCCTTTGCTGATGATTTTGCATTTTTTGTTACCTTCGTCATTTTGCTTATAGTGGCTTCGGTTATGCAGGTGTTTATCCGGGCTCCACTGAGTGCCGAACCGATGATATCCTTGGCCCCGAGACCTTCACGGAGTACAAGACCATCAAATAGAAATTGGGCGGGAGGTGCATGAATCGTGTGTTCCTTGCCTTTGGCGTCAGAGCCCCTAGCGTATTGCCGCTATGAAGCACAAGGGGATGAAAGACAAGAAAAAGGACAAACAACCTAGCTAGACAGCGAAGGCTCCCGAAGGTGGTGCTGACAGTTCTGCTACCGAATGCCTTGAACAGAAGAAAAGGAAGCACAAGACGAAGGCTACCAGTGGACGCAGTGCTTTCAAGTCCTCCCCCTCTTCAGGCTAGGGGGGACTCTGAAGATACTATGGAGAGCAGCTCCCTCACGGCAGCCCCTGTATCAGCAGAGCTGCCGCCTCCGTCGGCGCGAGCCCGTGATCCGGGATCCCATGAATCTTTAACTCAGCAACCAAGAAGTGGAGAGCAATGAAGAGGTGGGCGGGGCAGAGGAAATTGTTATTGATGATGTTCTGAGTCAGTCCGCTCGACCTCATGAGAAAATTGTCCTGAGCTCCAGCGGAGCCGCTTCAAGCTCCTCTAGCTCCGGCTCGTCGTCCTTGTCTAAGAGTGGTGAAGACGAGGAAGATCCAGCTGGAGATGAAGTCCCTGTTGCGCAAACGGCCCCTGCTCATGAAATTTCAGAGGAAAACAACGATGCCAAAGGGGGAGTGGACTTGACCGAGAGTGATGGTTATTTTGTTAGTCTTGAAGACCCCGTTGCCGCTGCTGCAAAGCTAAAAGCTTCCGAAGCCAAGCTGATCGGCGGCCAGATTATTCACAGCCTTCGCTTCGAAAGCAGCGACCGGGAGCATGGTTTTTTGCATGAAGCTAGGGAATCATTCTGTTTCCCGCTGATGGAGAACGAACTAATCAGGACTGGAATGACCAATATGCTTTTTTGTGCTGACAACAAAGCATATCGGTCATTCCAGTCTTCACTAGTTCGTTGTGCCAGCTGTCAACGAGCGCAAGTTCGGTATGAGATGGCCGAAGCTCGAGCCACTAAGGCAGAAGAGAAGCATCGCATCTCACGAAAAAATTTCAAGGCTTATCGCGCATCCCTTTTTGCCGGTATCGCTCAGCTGCGAGAGCAGGTCCCCCGTCTCTTGTCCCCCATGGCTTGATTGCTCGGGAGCTTGCTGGCCCTGAAGACTTGGAGATTCGACAATTTTTAAATGGTTCGGGTGTGTCTCGCCATGGTGGACTCCAGAAGCCACCTCTATGGGAACCTGTGTGCCATCATCACGGCTTGGACCTTGGCTGCTTCGATCTGCAACCTTTAGCCCGTCAAAGCTAGTGCTTCTCAAAGTATTCTTAAGGCCCAACTTCGAGCACTTCGGGACCGCAACTTCGAATGGCCTTCGGAAGATGCCGTCCAGCTAGGAAATTTACCCCCGCTGCCTAAAAATATTGCCAAGAACTTCATTGAGTCATTCTTCAAGGGAAAAAGGCAATGCTCTTGTGCACCGCGAAGGTGACCGACTAAAAGAACAAGTATGTGGCTTTGGCCTCATCGTTCTTGGTGTATTCTAGACTTTGTCCCTCAAGCTTGCTTCAACGTTTAATATAGATACAAATGAACGTGGAGGCCTATGCCAAAGAGATGCTGTTAGACATCTAGGCAATTTTCGGTATATTTTAATTTCAAATATTACTATCAATTTCATGATATAGATGAGTGATAATGTGTGGACAAGATATGTGCATGTGTTCATGTTATTCTCACTAATAAGCATGAACAAAGAATTAAACCAGAGTAGGTTTAGTAAGTACCCCAAGGCGGGACCAGTGCCGGAGGCACCGGTTGCGCCGTTACCAGCTGGAATAGACATGCTATTCGACTGGCCTTGCTCGAAGTAGCCGAACTATGTTGATGCAGGAAGATGTTCGCAGTGCAGTCCCACGAACGGTTACGCCGGGAAGTAGTCGTTCACACGAACGGTCACGCCGGGAAGTAGACGAAGTAGTCGTTCCCACGAACGGTCACGCCGGGAAGTAGACGAAGGAGTCGTTCAGGGAGCGAGCAGTCGCGTCAAGAATGGCTTTGATGAGCGGCAGTTAATGTGCCTCAGGTTCAACGAACCTGGACGTCGTAAAGAGCCTTCAATGTCCGGTCATTAGTATCGACATTAACCCTCTGTTTTAATGCTCTTTACTGCAAAAACGTTCTCATCTCAGCACATCGCACCGCACCGCACCGCACCGCACCGCACCGCACCGCACCGCACCGGCACGTCCCGTCACGTCACGTCCGTCCGGCCGCGCACCGCACCGCACCGCCTGTCCGGCCGGCCGGCCGCGCCGCGCCTCGCCTCGCCTCGGCCTCGGCCACGGCCCGGCTCGGCGAGGCGAGCGAGCGCGCGCGCGCGTGTGGTTCACCGTCCTCCTCTTACCGGCTTCACAAGCGGTGTACACGAAGTCCACCTTTTAAGTCGGTTGAGATCCTCCTCAATTCCCGGTACGGAATTAAGCATTGATTCCCTAGCATTAATAGTGGGCTTTAAATTCTTTTAATGCATTAGAATGAATGGGCCAAGCCCATTACTCCAACAATCCCCACCAAGAAATTTAAGCCACACTAGAAATGCCCTCATTCCCTCATTGATATACCAGTATTCGACAGAGACTGTTAAGTTGAACTTCCATCTAGGGCAAAGGCTACACTTATTCACAACTGTGCAATGGACTATGCCTTGAATTGCCAGTTTTGTGCAAATAAGTTTGACCAGAGCCCTACACTGGTACTAGGCTGCAAGAGCATCCCCGCGGTTTGGAGCTTATAAGTCATACTCCAGGCCCTTCATGAGTTTCTAGAGAATACCCAGTTCTCATAGACCATGACAAGTGGTCAGACTCATATAGGTGTGTTCCTTTCAGATGTTCTGTAAGACAACATCTTTGTTTCATGAAAACAACTCATTTGTTTAAAAGAAACCACCTGGCACACATTAAGGTATAGACCAACCTGCCATACAGATTAGAAGAGAAATGCACCTTATACACGGAATGAGCCCTTTTCACAAAGGTTCTCTTCTCAAAGTCAGACTTTAGTTTGTTTCACCATCCTAATTCACGGGATCTCCGATCACATAGGACAGGTTTCCACTAAAGAATGACTCACGTGGGTCTCAAGCCCAATTCCATAGATGCATTATCTATCACATTTCGTGAAAGACCCTTTGTAAACTGATCTGCCAGATTTTTAGCTGTCTGAACATAGTCCAGGGCTATAACTCCGGAGTTTCTCAATTTTCTGACAGATTTCAACCGCCTTTTCACATGTCTAGATGACTTCATGTTATCCTTTGAACTATTCACCTTGACAATTACCGTTTGATTGTCACAGTTCATTAGGATTGCCGGTAACAGTTTTTCAACTATCGGCAAGTCCATAAGGAGCTCACGAAGCCACTCAGCCTCAACAGTGGCGGTATCTAATGCTATGAGTTCTGCTTCCATAGTTGACCTCGTTAAGATGGTCTGCTTGCAAGACTTTCAGGAAACAGCTCCACCACCAAGTGTAAACACATATCCACTTGTGGCCTTTATCTCATCAGCATCAGAAATCCAATTTGAATCACTATACCCTTCTAGTACCCTTGGGTACCCGGTGTAGTGAATTCCATAGTTCATTGTCCCCTTCAGATAGCGCATTACTCTTTCAAGAGCCTTCCAATGATCATCTCCCGGGTTTGAAACAAACCGGCTCAGTTTGCTTACAGCAAACGAGATGTCAGGTCTTGTAGCGCTCGCTAAATACATTAATAAACCAATGATCTGAGAATATCTCAGCTGATCTCGCATTATCCTTTTGTTCTTTCTAAGAATTAAACTGGCATCATATGGTGTTGAGACAGGTTTATAGTCGCTATAACCAAAACGACTTAACACCTTCTCCACATAGTGAGACTGTGTAAGAATCACCCCACCATTGATCTCTTTTACCAGTTTTATATTAAGGATAACATCGGCTTCTCCCAGATCCTTCATCTCAAAATTTTGAGATAAAAACTCTTTGACTTCCTTAATCACATTAAGGCTAGTGCCAAAGATCAGTATGTCATCAACATACAAGCACAAAATCAGTCCTTCAGCCCCACCATAGCGATAGTACACACATCTGCCAGCTTCGTTCACAACAAAGCCGGCAGAGGTCAAAGTTCTATCAAACTTTTCATGCCACTGCTTAGGCGCTTGCTTGAGACCATATAAAGATTTTAACAACTTACAAACCATTCCTTCTTAACCCTTTGATACAAACCCATCCGGCTAATCCATATAGATCTCCTCTTCTAACACTCCATTGAGGAAAGCCGTCTTAACGTCCATCTGATGAACGAGAAGACCATAAGAGGCTGCCAGGGAAAGTAACACTCGCATTGTGGTCAATCGGGCAACTGGTGAATAAGTGTCAAAGAAATCTTCTCCTTCTTTTTGGGTATAACCCTTGGCCACAAGCCTAGCCTTGTACTTTTCAATAGTACCATCTGGCCTAAGCTTTTTCTTGAACACCCACTTGCATCCAACCGGTTTACATCCATAAGGATGTTCAACGACCTCCCAGGTTCCATTAGACATAATAGAATCCATCTCACTCCTTACTGCTTCCTTCCAATAGTCAGCATCAGGAGATGAATATGCCTCTTCAATGGTTCTGGGTGTATCATCTATGAGATATACAATGAAATCATCACCAAAAGACTTTACAGTCCTTTGTCTCTTGCTCTTTCTCGGAGCATCATTGTTATCCTTCTCAGGATTTTCCACAAGTATATGTTCATTGTGTTCTATCAGCTCAGCAGAGCCATCATCCTCGATGAACTCTTGCCTAGATGAACTTGTTTCATCTCTCATGGGAAAAATGTTTTCAAAAAATGTAGCATCTCTGGACTCCATTATAGTACCAACATGCATGTCAGGTACTCCAGATTTCACTATTAAAAATCTATACCCAACGCTGTGAATAGCATAACCTAGAAAGATACAATCCACAGTTTTAGGTCCAAGCTTACGTTTCTTGGTTATTGGCACACTCACTTTTGCCAAACAACCCCAAGTACGTAAGTATGACAGTGTTGGCCTTTTCTTCTCCCATTCCTCGAATGGAGTTATCTCTTTATTCTTGGTAGGAACACGGTTTAGGACATGACATGCAGTCAATATAGCCTCACCCCACCATTCCTTGGAAAGTCCCGCTGTATCTAACATGGCGTTAACCAAATCCGTTAGAGTGCGGTTCTTTCTTTCGGCAACCCCATTTGACTGAGGTGAATAGGGAGGCGTCCTGTCATGAATAATACCATGTTCCTCGCAGAATAAAGTAAATAAATTTGAGAAATACTCGCCACCACGATCTGACCTAACTCTTTTGATCTTTCTCTCAAGTTGGTTTTCTACTTCAGCTTTATAGATTTTAAAGTAGTGTAAAGCTTCATCTTTTGACTTCAACAAATAGATGTAACAAAATCTAGAACTATCATCAATCAAAGTCATGAAATATTTTTTACCACCTTTTGTCAACACTCCATTCATTTCGCACAAATCGGAATGAATTAATTCTAAGAGTGCCAAGCTCCTTGCCTCCGCGGTCTTATGAGGCTTACGAGTTTGTTTTGATTCAACACATACATGACACTTAGAATTTTTGACAAAAGTGAACTTTGGAATTAAGCTCAAATTAGCTATGTGCATCATACAACCAAAATTAACGTGACAAAGCCTCGAATGCCAAACATTTGTTTCATCAATGTTAATAACATTGTATGCAACTTTATTACAAACATCTGACAAAGAAAGACGGAACAAGCCTCCGCTTTCATAACCTTTTCCAACAAAAGTACCAAACTTAGAGAAGATACATTTATTGGACTCAAAGACTAATTTGAAACCATCTCTACACAGTAGAGAGCCGCTGACTAAATTCTTCTTGATGGTGGGGACATGCTGCATGTTCTTCAGCTGCATGGTCTTCCCCGAAGTAAACTTCAGATTTACCGTACCAACACCAAGAACACGCGCATGTGATCCGTTCCCCATCAGCAAGGAGGAAGTCCCGCCGGTCTGGTAAGAAGAGAACAAAGAAGCATCAGCACAAACATGAATATTAGCACCAGTGTCAACCCACCACTCGGGTGAACCAAAGACTGAAAGAACAGTAGGTAATAAATTACCGTACCCCGATGTTCCTCCAGGCTCGCTAATAACCATGTTGGCGGAGTCTTTGCTTTTGTGGTTTGGACACTTTGCAGCAAAGTGATCCGTACTAGCGCACACATAGCAAGCTCCCGTCTTCTTCTTCTTCTTAAAAGTGGTTTTCTTCTTAGTCTTTGGTTGGTTCTGCGGTGGCTTTTTCTTGTTCTTGTGGGAGTTGTTCTTCTGAACAAGATTGGCACTTGAAGCACCAACAACTCCTTTCCCACATATGTCCTTTGCTCTCGCCTTCTCCTCAACATCAAGAGTCCCTATGAGTCCATCTATTGTGAACTCCTGTCTCTTGTGTTTTAGAGAAGTAGCAAAGTCCCTCCAAGAAGGTGGCAGCTTAGAGATTATACCTCCGGCCACT
Source organism: Panicum hallii (assembly GCF_002211085.1). Taxonomy (NCBI): domain Eukaryota; kingdom Viridiplantae; phylum Streptophyta; class Magnoliopsida; order Poales; family Poaceae; genus Panicum; species Panicum hallii. The sequence continues at coordinate 29,544,755 of NC_038048.1, read as the reverse complement.
AACTTATTGGGTAACACACATGGGGACTCTTTGCTGCAATTTTTGAGATCTTTTGCCAGAGTATGTATTTCATGAGCCTGTTCCACTACAGAATGGTCTTCGACCATCCTGTACTCAAGGAACTGCTCCATGATATACAACTCACTCCCGGCGTCAGATACTCCATATTGAGCCTCAAGAGCATCCCACAATGCTTTGCCAGTTGGCAGCCGGATATAAGAATCCACCAGGTTATCACCGAGAACACTAATGATCAAGCCTCGAAAGAGGATATCAGCCTCATCGAACGCACTCCCTTCCTCTGGAGTGAATTGTTCAGACTTACCCTCTTTCACATGGATCACTCTCGACAGTGTTAACCACAGTATAAGCCGCTCTTGCCAACGTTTGTAATTTGAACCATCAAAAGGTGGTGGTTTGATCGATGCAGCAAAGCTAGATACCGAAAGCCTATTAACAAAATTAGGTTTTTGGATTGTTAGACATCTAGGCAATTTTCGGTATATTTTAATTCCAAATATTACTATCAATTTCATGATATAGATGAGTGATAATGTGTGGACAAGATATGTGCATGTGTTCATGTTATTCTCACTAATAAGCATGAACAAAGAATTAAACCAGAGTAGGTTTAGTAAGTACCCCAAGGCGGGACCAGTGCCGGAGGCACCGGTTGCGCCGTTACCAGCTGGAATAGACATGCTATTCGACTGGCCTTGCTCGAAGTAGCCGAACTATGTTGATGCAGGAAGATGTTCGCAGTGCAGTCCCACGAACGGTTACGCCGGAAAGTAGACGAAGTAGTCGTTCCCACGAACGGTCACGCCGGGAAGTAGACGAAGGAGTCGTTCAGGGAGCGAGCAGTCGCGTCAAGACGCTCCCCAAAAACCTAATTGCCCGCGTCCCGTGCAGGACCTTCAGCGAGCAGAGGTTCCGGAGGCCCTGCTCTCGCTAGAACTGTGCGCGCAGTGCTAGCGGTGGGAATGGCAGAAAGCAGCTGAGGGAGAAGGGAGAGGTCTCCTGAAGAGGAGTACCTGTAGGAGTGCTGAGATGAGTGAGGATGGGAGGAGAGGGTGCTAGTTTATATAGGCGCGAGATGCCTCAGGTTCAACGAACCTGGACGTCATGAATGGCTTTGATGAGCGGCAGTTAATGTGCCTCAGGTTCAACGAACCTGGACGTCGTAAAGAGCCTTCAATGTCCGGTCATCGCACCGCACCGCACCGGCACGTCACGTCCGGCTGGCCGCGCACCGCACCGCACCGCACCGCTCGTCCGGCCGGCCGCGCCGCGCCTCGCCTCGGCCTCGGCCTCGGCCTCGGCCACGGCCCGGCTCGGCGAGGCGAGCGAGCGCGCGCGCGTGTGGTTCACCGTCCTCCTCTTACCGGCTTCACAAGCGGTGTACACGAAGTCCACCTTTTAAGTCGGTTGAGATCCTCCTCAATTCCCGGTATGGAATCAAGCATTGATTCCCTAGCATTAATAGTGGGCTTTAAATTCTTTTGATGCATTAGAATGAATGGGCCAAGCCCATTACTCCAACAGATGCTACGTTCGGCTTCGACCGTGGGTCCTTCATCGCAAGCTGCCACAGCTGCTCCGGAGGCTGCCACCCAGACCAATGTTCTTGTACACCCTTCACCTATGCAAAGTGGTGCCGATGGATCTAATGGTCAAGCTAACCCTTCGGTTGCTGAGGGGATTGAAACTAGAGAGGTGTGAGGGCTATGTACATGGACAATTGGGTTTTGTAATATATTACTTTTGAATACTAACGTATTAACACCTTTGGCCCTGCGCAGGACCCTATGATGGAACCTGCACGGGTTACCTTACAATGAATCATGGTGGCGTATTTATGTTTGGACGTGCTTGCGAAAGGTTTCACCGCACGTTTCCTTTGGTGTCTTTTGATGAATTTTGGGCACTTAAGCTTTGTAGATATGAGATCCGCAATGCCTCAAAATTTTTTTGCTGAATTTGAACGGCACCACGCTGCGCATGCTAGGATTCTTGCTGATCGTGCCCTTCGTCAGGAGATCCCAAGGATTCGAAATTGTTCTAATATTCCGTACACTCTGCTCGAAGGGCTTCGGGAACCCAAACCGGAACTAGTGGAATATGATTGTGGGCCGGTGGAGTATATGTACCGCGTTAGAACGTTACCGAAGAGAAGAAACTATTATGTCTCCTGAGCTTGCACTATCTTCGGCTGCAGGGATGCCTTCCGAGGATAGCCTTCATCACATGGCTGAAGATATCATCCGTGCTGTCATTCGAGAGTTGATAGACGAGATTGATTGTGTTGTGTTTGATGAAGAACAATGATGTTTTCGGATCTTGTTGTATTTTATGAAATAAACAACGGCTTTGATCGTTTGTATGTTGTATGTGAACTCTAGAAATGTTTGATTCACAAAGGAGTGTATGTTTGGTGTGAGATCCTTTGCTAAACCGGATGCATGATTGAATGTGATGAAAAATGCGAACCGCCACTCCTCCCTGCTCAATCAGGGTTCCGGGGCTGCCACATGCCTTGACACATCTCTTATTTACTGTTCCACGCGAACCCCTCGGCAATCCAACAGCGTGATTAAGCACAAACAAGTTGCGAAGCGCTACCCCCTGCTTAATCAAGGTGTCGGGGTGGCGATGGCTTTTGCTTGTTGGAGCCCCTTCATTCTTTGATCTCGTGCGATGGTCTCGATTTTTATTCTTACGAACACCGTTGGCATTTCGCTTGAGTGGGTTTCATTTTTTTTTCTTACGAATACCTTCAGCCTTTCGCTTGAGAAGGTTTCATCTTTTTCTCTTACGAATACCTAGGGCCTTTCGCTCGAGAAGGTTTTGGTTTTCTTTCTAAGTGAAGCTAAGGGGTGCTGAGCTTGTCTAGCTTCGGCGAAGCATGCTAACTTATTCTCCAGCATCCCTTGGATGCTACGTGCTGATGACAACCCCCCTTCGACTAAAGTGGGTAGTTACTTCGGCACTCTCTCCCTCCTTCAGGGACATATTTTCTTTGGGGGATCCTTGTTTATATTCCAGAAGGGGTTACACAGGAATCCCGCCTCATTAAAAACCTAATACCTCCGGTGACCGTGGTGGCCACCGTGAAGGCTTCCCCTTTGAGGAAAATAGTATGGGTCCTTGGATACATCTTTGATACAAAAGTGGTAAAAGAAAAAGAAAACATAAAAAAGATGCCTACGAGCCCCTTCGGTTATCAACCCTCCAACAGCTCTTACATTTTTCCTATACAAAGTACTTTTGCAGCATGACTTTGTTCCAAGAATACGGATCATCAACCCCATCGAGCGTCTGAAGCCTACAGGCCTCCGGCCTTGACACCTCCGTTACAAGGAACGGTCCTTCGCACTTGCTGTTCATTTTTCCCTTCATTCTTCGCTTCGGCACGCGTCGCAGAACGAGATTGTTGGCGTTTCTTATGCCCAAATAGAATGTGTATTCTATAAGTGCATAGAATCACTGCTGTAGCACTTCACCTTGGAGTATTCTAGGGTATCGTAAATTTCCACGGGGAAGCACTATGGTTTTAAAGAGTACCGAATGAATGAGTGATAAACCTCACTAGGGATATGCACCAGCTAACTTAGTGGGGGTAAGCCAGATATGATAAGATATGATAAGATAATAGCCAAATATGATCGTCTAACACAGGAGACTCTAAACCTTAGAGCGGTAAGCAGTTGGGAGGACAACAAGCGAGAAAGACTCCTAAAACACTTCTATACTAACAAGCTAGCCTCACTAGACTAAATCTTGCTTCTAACTAGTTATCGGGAACCTAGAGCTTACTCGGCGGCTGGAAAAGGAAGGATTGTAGAAAGGGGAGAGAGGGGAGTCCAACGGCAACCTACTACTACTGCTATAAAAACATCCGAATATGGTGGACTACATGGGATGGACAGGACTGTCACCACCTGCCACCTACCACATTGTTCCGAGGGGTGGAACACACTTCCTAGCTAACACTAAGCCAGACACCACGTCTACACTCGGTGTTGTGATTTCTCTTGAGGCCTTCAAGAGAAATCCCCCTCAACCTAGGGACCTGACTTGAGCTCCCTAGTTTGGGTGAGAAATGCAAGGTAAGATCCCAATAAAACAAGAAAGATAACAAAGCCTAACCTAGAGGACAAAACTTCCGCGCAGAAGTTGGATAACTTGGAAAGATAAATAAATGAGGAAAGTAAAACTGACTCGATAAGAAGGTGCTAGGCCGGCCGGCCTGGACCAGGCCGGTCCGCTTAGTGATGGCGCTGGGAGCTCCACTGCGACAAGCTAAGCGTAGGTCTGCAGGTGATCTTGCGTCGGTTGGTGGCGATGAGATGGCAGCGGCGAGGAAGAGGCCGGCCGACCTGCATGGGGCCGGTCGTCCTGGTGCTGCACATCCCCGTGCCATGCTTTTTCCTGCATGTTCCCTGCTTGTTTTGGCGCCTTCCTGCACAAGCACTTAGGCCTAATTGCTGCACGATGGGATGTGAACGGTGCAAGGAAAGCCAACTATCCATGATGGGGTTAAATGGCCTGCACATGCATGTTCATGTGTGTTTGTCTCTCTGATTGAAGTCCTTGTCCTTTTTGCTCTTCCCTGCGGCTGCAGACTGGCCAGCGGTTGACAAGTGGGGCCGGCCAGCCTGCAAACTTACCGAAAGTTTTTGATCTTTTTTATGCAGTGCAATTGAAACGAAAGTTCAAAATTTAAACATGCACCTTGCAGAAATTTAAACATGCCATGATGTGATGAGAAATAAATTATGCAAGGAAATAAACTATCCTATATGCAAATGCACGAATGGATAACTACCATGTTACCTCATGGCGAAAGCTTGGGTTTTGAGTCCAGAGTGGGACTCTCCATAGGTTCGATTGTCATCACCGGATGGAGTTGTCGACGGTGACGACAATTTCTTTTGCCACACTTTCTTTGTGGGTTTGCTTTCTTCGATCTCTTTCTTCTCGAGCTCCAGAAATTTCTTACGCTGGATTCTTCGCTTCGCATTCAGCTGATTATGCACCTTGATCTCCTCTCAAATCCGAATACTTTCCATGAATTCGATGAGGGCTTTGATGGATGGGGTTGATGGCTTCTCCGGCTCTTTTTCAGATTTCTTCTTCCGGTTCAATGTTTTGATCTGTGAGCATTATTCGATCTCCAGTCTAGAGGCGAATCTTGCTTTCTGCCCATTAATATTGAGCTGGATTTCTCCGGCTCCTACATCAATGTGTGCATTTGCCGTACTCAAGAATGGCCTTCCCAAAATGAGAGGGCTCTTGGTTTCGACTTCCATGTCAAGGACGCTGAAATCAACGGGGATGAAAAAGTTCCGGATTTTCACCAAAATATTTTCAGCAATCCCCACGGGATAACAAACCGATTGGTCCGCTAGCTACAAGCCCATAGTAGTAGGAGCAAGCGCATGATGGTTAAGTTTGTTATAAACTACCTTTAGCATGACACTGACGCTTGCTCCCAGATCACAAAGAGCGTGTTTAAAGTGTTGAGCTCCAATGGAACATGTGATAGTGGGGCATCCTGGGTCTTTCTTCTTCTCCGAGAGAGGATCGAATACAACTGCGCTACACTCCTCCGTAAGTTGCACAACTTCAGTGGTTGGTAGAGTCTTCTTGTTTCTAAGGATATCCTTGATATACTTGGCATACGTGGGAACCCGCATAGCATCAAGAAGTGGTATATTGACATAAAGCTTCTTAATTACCTTGATGAACTTGCCGAATTGCTCGTTGGCCACAGGCCTCCTTCTCCGTTCTGGAAACGGTAAGGCGGTTGTATCGTGGTACTCTCGGGAAGCCCTTGGGACTTCCTTGGTTTCTCCCTAGGTTGCAATGGTGTTGGATTCTTCGGCCTCCTCCTGCACTTCGTCTTCAGCATCGGTAGCTCTGGCGGTTACGGTCTTCCACCGTGTACCTGCATCCTGCGGATGGGGTGGATCCTGCATGGACTTTCCGGTCAGCGTAGCCACCGCGTTCACACTTTCCTTGGGGTTCACTTCCGGCTGGCCGGGTAGCTTTCCCGAGTTATGGTTAGGGCAAGATGAGGCCAGCTGAGCTACTTGAGTTTCTATCATTTTATTGAAGCTCAACTAATTTTTAATAACAGAGTTAAAACCCTCTAGTTGTGCGGCTAAAGACTCCAAAATTTTATCATTAGCTTGAAACTTCTTGCTAATGTTATCATTAATTTGCTTTTGGCCGTACACTAGGTCTTTAACAAAGGTAGAAAATTGGTATTAAAGTTGTTACCTTGTTGTTGGCTGAAGGGGAGGTTGAGCTTGGAGTTCCAACCTTGCTGAGGACGGTAGCCTGAGTTATTGGGATTGCTGTTCCCAATGAAGTTTGCGTCCTCTTGAGTCGTCGAGCAATGGTTGCCTGAGTGCCTAGTGTCACCACATGTCTCACATGTGATCTGAGACTCCATGATCTGGTGAACCTCTTGGTGCGGAGATTCCAGCTTTTTCATGAGAAGATCCATCTTGGCTGCCAGCATATCTACACCATCAATCTGGTGTACTCCTTTAGCACGGGCTGGCTGCCTATCTCCCTTCCAACTCTGGTTGGAGGCAATCTTGTCAATGAGCGCCTTAGCTCTTGCAACATCGAGAGCGAGGAATGCACCTCCTGCTGCTGCGTCTATGTGGTCTTGCGCCCGCTGGCTCAAGCCACGGAAGAAGTTCTAAATGATCAGCCATTCTTCCATTCCGTGGTGTGGGCATGCTGCAATGTAATCCTAGAGATGTTCCCAGGCTTTTGGGTTTGTCTCATCCTAGTGTTGTTGAAAACTGGAAATCCTGTTTCGAAGGGCGTTGGTTTTGCCCACCGGAAAGTACTTGGCCAGGAATGCATTAGAACAGGCATCACATGTGGTGAATGCATCTTTGTTGGTGTAGAACCATGTCTTTGCTTTCCCATGCAGAGAGAATCGGAATAGACAAAGTCACACGTTACCCAGTGTAGTGCTTTGGGGTTGATTGTGCAGCTCACTTCCATGAAGTTCTGAAGATGAGCATTGGCATCCTCTAATGCCTTACCACAGAAAGAACTTGCTTGGACCATGTTGACAAGCCCAGTCTTCAGCTCAAAGCCTTCATTGCCTTGGTCGGTGTTCAGTCCAGTAGGGATATGGCTGCTGGACGGGGCTGAGAATTGATGGAGTGTCTTTTGAGCCATGAGTGATGAAACTGGTGTTGTCAAACTTTCACCCAAAGTGAGCCTTTTCTGAGGTGGGACAGTTCTCTGTCACACAACGCACCCAATTCTTTCTGGATTCGGGTCAAAGTTAGATGGTAGATAGAACTTTGTCATGCACTGCTCGTCATATATCACAACGACAAAGAGAGGAATGGTAAGCCTGCTAAAATTAGCGGCAATAAATCAGTAAATTTATCAAACTATTTAATGATATCTTTAGCACCAATTGCTTCCCCGGTAACGGCACCAGAAATACTTGTTGGTGTTTCTTATGCCCAAATAGAATGTGTATTCTACAAGCGCACAGAATCACTCATGTAGCACTTCACCTTGGACTATTCCAGGGTATCGTAAATTTCCATGGGGAAGCACTATGGTTTTAAAGAGTATCGAATGAATGAGTGATAAACCTTACTGGAGATATCCACCAGCTAACTTAGTGGGGGTAAGCCAGATATGATAAGATAATGGCCAAAGATGACCGTCTGGCACAGGAGACTCTAAACCTTAGAGCGATAAGCAGCTGGGAGGACAACAAGCGAGAAAGACTCCTAAAATACTTCTTTACTAAGGAGCTAACCTCACTAGACTAAACCTTGCTTCTAACTGGTTATCGGGGACCTAGAGCTTACTGCGGTGGCTAGAAGAGGAAGGACTGCAGAAAGGGGGTGAGAGGGGAGTCCAATGGAAACTTGCTATTACTGCTATGAAAACATCCGAACGTGGTGGACTAAAAGGGATGGACAGGGCTGTCACCACCTACCGCCTACCACACTGTTCCGTGGGGTGGAACACACTTCCTAGCTAAGACTAAGCGAGACACCACGTCTGCACTCGGTGTTAGGATTTCTCTTGAGGCCTTCAAGAAAAATCCCCCTCAACCTAGGGACCTTGGTGTGTGTTACAAGTGGGATCTGCTGGTCTATTTATACTACTTCCAAGTTGGTTCTTACAGCGTAGCTTGTCCTGGATGCAGGTATGGCGGTTGAAGTAACTTCCACGTGAAGTTGAACGAGTGGCGCTATAGTGGGAGGTCGACCGGCCTGGGAATTGTGCCGCGTGGCACTATCTTCTTCTCGATGCCTCTGATTCACTCTTGGTGTCGGCAGCAGTTGGGATCACAGGTAAATAACCGACTCTTGCATGCAAGTGGGCCCTCCAATCCATGGGTGAAGCCTGTCGGGTCTTTGGATCAAACTGACTTCAAGTGCACGGCTTAGGATCAAGGTAAGTGTGTTTTCTTGCCCTTGGATCAGTGACATAGCAGTTGGGTCCATTGCCAGGCCGGCTGGCCTAGGGGAGGCCGGTCGGCCTAGGTTTGCTCCCGATTTGCCTCAATTTTGGTACACTTGTTCTTGCATTCACAGCTCATCCAAAACTTGTGGAACTTGATTAGTTTAAATAAAATATGTATAGAACATGATGCGAAACTCTATTTATTCCCGAGAAGTTGATGGACAAAGTATGATTTAATGGCCGTCAACAGAGATCTCCTTCTTTGATCTCCCCAGCTTCACCTTCTTGTTCTTTCACCTTCGGGTCTCATCTTGATACTTGCTCAAGTTTTTGGCTGCTTGTAACTTCACTATTTTGATGATGTCAACTGTTGTCGCCATGTCTTGATCCGTGTTGTTCCCGGTTCTCCAGGAGCCAAATTTTATCTCCTCCGAAGTCATGGCTTCTTCCCCATACAGAAGGTTGAACGGTGAAAACTTTGTGGCCTTCGACTCAGCTGTGTTGTGTGACCAGATGACCTTCGATAGCTCATCTACCCACTTGCCCTTCGGCTGTTCTGTGATATTTTTGTTAATGCCTGTGGAAATAATATCGTTGGTTCTTTCGACTGCCCGGTTAGACTAGGGTGATAGACCGAAGCAAAATGCAGCTTCATCCCCAACTGCTCACAAACTTCCTGAATGTAGCACAATAAAATTGTTTGCCATTGTCTACTGTCACCTCCTTCGGTACGTCGAAGCGGCATACAATGTTTTGCCAAAAGAATTTTTCAAGGGCTCCGGCTGTAATATCCTGGAGGGGTTTTTCTTCTACCCATTTTGTGAAATATTCCACTACAACGGCCACAAATTTATAGTTGCTTGGCGCTATCGGTATAGGGAAAACAATGTCGATGCCCCATCGTGCGAGGGGTCACACCGGAGCTATGAGATGTACTTCATCTGGGGTAAACTTGTTGTAGTGAGCATGCTTTTGACAGTTGAAGCATGTTCTAACTACCTCGTCTGCAACTGCCACTGCCGAGGGCCAATAAAAACCCTCTCTGAAGGCTTTGCCCACCAGAGCTCTTATGCAAATGTGAGAGGAACACAAGCCAGAATGGATTTCATTAAGAAGCCATTGGTCTTCACCCTTGGATACACATTTGAGAAGTGGTGCGCACACACCCCTTCGGTAGAGGTCTTCATTGATGATAGTATAGTTTCTAGCCTGAAGGGCCATCCGTTTTTCCACCTTCCCATCCTCCGGGATGAAGTGTCCTTGGAGAAACGCCATTATAATTGCCCTCCAGTCTTCACTGGTGATAGCATTCGCAAACTTTACAGACGCTTCGTCGCTGTCTATGGAGCCATGCTTCAAAGTTTCGAAGAACAAGTCTGGAGGCAACATATTTTCCTATGCTGCTGCCTTGGCCAGTTCATCTGCTTTTTTATTCAGAGACCTCGGAAAACTCCTAATGCCAAAGCCCAAGAAATACTTCTCCATCCCTCTGTCTGCTACCAGATACTTCACTAGCTCTGGATTTTGTGCTTTGTATAATTTGTCCACATGCCCCGTGATTAATTCAGAGTCACACTTGATAGATGCCTTCAAACTCCCAATGCTCTTGCTTTCCGAAGGCCTAACAACAGGCCTTCGTATTCTTCTATATTGTTCGTGCACCCTTCAAAGTCTAGCCTGATTGCATATTTCAATTTGATACCCGAAGGGGCCACCAGTACTACCAAAGCCCTTGGTCCCTTTTCATGTACGCCTAGTCACAAGCTAGATGTCGTATGACTTCAGTCGTTGGTCACTCTTGGCCTGGAGACAAAGGTGTCCAGATGGCCTTTGAACTCCCAATGCTCTTGCTTTCCGAATGCCTAACAGCAAGCCTTTGTATTCTTATATATTGTTTGTGCACCCTTCAAAGTCTAGCGTGACTGCATATTTCAATTTCATGCCCGAAGGGGCCACCAATGCTGCCGAAGCCCTCGGTCCCTTTTCATAGTACGCCCAGTCACAAGCTAGGTGCCATATGACTTCAGTCGTTGGTCGCTCTTGGCCTGGAGACGAAGGTGTCCAATCTGCTATGAAGTCTGCCAGTACCTGAGACTTGATTGCGCTTTGTGAAGTAAAGATGATAGTGTGCTCTGCTAGTTGTGTTGCCCATTTGACAATCCTTCCGGAGGCCTCTCTATTTTCAAACATGTCCCGAAGGAGGTAAGATGTGGCTACCGTGATCTTGTAGCTCTGAAAGTAATGTCGAAGCTTCCTTGCTGCCATCACCACTGCGTATGTCAGTTTCTCCATTTCAGAATGCAAGAGCTTAGAACCACTGAGGGCTTCGGACACAAAATATATAGGGACTTGCTTCAGCAGCCCTTCAACTTTGCACTCTTCTTCCAGCGCTGCACTCACTACCGCTCCTGACGAAGTGATATACAACAGTAATTCTGCCTTCGATGTTGGGCAGGACATCACTGCCAAATTTTCAATGTACAACTTCAAGTCTTCAAAGGCCTGCTACTGCTTTGACCCCCACTGAGAAGTGCCGGAGCCCTTCAGTGCCTTGAAGAATGAAAGGCACCACTCCACGGACTTCGATATGAACCTGTTCAATGAAGCCAATCTGCCTGCTAGCTTCTACACTTCTCCTTGCATTCTAGGAGCCTTTCGCCTTATGGCTTCAATTTTGTCTAGGTTTACCTCGATTCCCCATTCTGAGATCATGCAGCCTAGCATCTTCCCTCTTCTGACTCCGAAGACACACTTCTTCGGATTTAATTTCAATCCATGACGCCGAAGGTTGGCGAAAGTTTCCCGAAGGTCCTGAATGTGATCACCCCTCTTCTAGCCTCGCATGACCACGTCATCCACATATGCTGAGATGTTTCTGTCCAACTGTGTCCGGGGACAGCTATTACTATTCTGTTGAAAGTACACCCCGCATTCTTGAGACCCTCCAGCATACTGATGAAGCAACATGTGCCAAGGGGGTGGTGAAACTGGTCTTGTCTTCATCACTCTTCTTCATCCAGATGTAGTGATACCCGGAGAAACAATCAAGCATGCTCATCATTGCAGACCTTATGGCTGTGTCGACCAAGGTGTCGATCCAAGGCAGCGGGTAATCATCCTTCGGGCAAGCCTTGTTCAAATTAGTGAAATCTAGGCACATTCGCCACTTGCCATTCTTCTTCAGCACCATTACTACATTTGCTAGCCAGTCAAAGAACTATACTTCTCTTATCACCCCAGCGTCCAGCAATTTTTGGACTTCGGCCTGTGCGGCCTTCTTCCTTTCTTATGACATGGTCCGAAGGAGTTGCCTAACCGGCTTGGATTTTGGGTATACGTTGAGCACATGTTCCATCACATCCCTGCTTACACCCTTTAGATCAGCCGAAGAACATGCAAACACATCCTAATTGTTTCTGAGGAACTGCATCAGCCTAGCCTCTTCGGCTTCCTCCAGCCCTTTGCCCACAATTATTGTGCGATCTGAGATATCTTCGCACAAACGTACCTTCTTCGTATGTTCAGCTGGCATCACCCCTTCGGTTGGCTCCTCCACTTTGTTACCATTAGCCCCTTCGGCATCTCCCTGATCATCCTCTATAGCATACACTTTTTTGCGCCTTATGATGTGTTGTCTTCACACCTTCAGGCCTCCTCCTGACTACTTAAAACAGATAAGACCCCTTGCCATCGGGAACTTCATGCAAAGATACGGCTGGTGTATTGCCGCTGTGAATTTGTTGTTGATGTTTTTCCTGAAGATGGCATTGTAACGGTACTGAACATCCACGATGTCAAATGTTATAGGCTCCGTACACATTGTTGCACCTTGGCCGAAGGTCACATTTATCTTAGCCTTGCCAATAGCTTCGATCTTTTTGCCTCCGAAGCCAATTAGAGGGTACAATGACTTCTTTAGGTCCTTCTTGGTGAACACATTTGGACGAAGCACCGCCAGGTGATGATCTCTGTAGAGCTCCCCGTGTCTACCAGGATCTTTCCCACATCATTGCTGAAGAAGTGTATAGAGTTTTTGCCAATCGCTCTGATTACGACGGGGTCGTTCTGTGGGAAATGCTTAAGCTTCAAGTCTACTTCGGTGAAAGTTATTGGTATATGGGACCATGGAGTTTTGAAATGTTTGCCTTCGAACACATGATTTACTTCGCAAAGGTAGTCCTTTCTTTGCCGCTTCGTTTCATGAACCGGTTCATTAGACCCTCAAGAAATGGCATTGATCACGTTCACCATTGGGCCTTCGGAATTGTTGACCTTCGGAGACCCTGTAGATGATTCTAGCACTTGGCCTGGTTCTTGCTTTGGAGCTGGTGGGAGATGATCATTCACTGGATCATATCCTTGTGCAGCCATGCATCGACCCCAACTATGGTGGCACACTGAAGGAGCGGTAGCAGCTTGCGCTGAGGGTGGGGCTGGCATCGGTAAATACCGAAGCACATATGGCACTATGCTGTAACTAAAGGCTAGGTATGGAGCATGCCAATGAGGACCCGATGCCGATGGTCTAGCCTTATCTCCTCCTGAAGTGTAATTTACAGACTTCGGAACATCCGGAACTTGTTTTTCCATTTCTTCGTTCTTCTGTATAGCGAAGGTGCACTCATTTATCTAGTGGCCCTTGTCTCTACCATGAAAATAACAGAACGGCACCTTCAGCCCCTGGGGCTCTCGACCTACGCGACCTCCTCAACCTCCTCTTCCGTTCCATACCCCTTTGTTGGCTGGACGTTGTGAATCATGTTGTTCAGGTCCTCCAGAGAGTGTGTTCACTGGCCTCTGATTATGTTGCTTTGACTGGTCCGCATGCTAAGGCTTCGGTCGCGAGCATTGGTTGGGTTTTGCCTTCTTCTCCTCCCTCAGTGCTTCAAGTCTCATCCTTCAGCCTCAGTCACATTTGCAATACTCTTGCATGATGTCGAAGAGCTCTGTCACAGTACGTGGTTTGCATATGTCCAAGTATTGTCCACATGGGCCCAAGTGTAGCCCTCCAATTGTTGCTTCGATGATTATCAAATCAGCCACATTCGGAGCTCTGGATTGCATCTTGATGATGCGCTGCATTTACTCTTGTAGGGTCTCCTTCTCCCCTTGCTTGCAATTGTGAAAATCACAAGACGTCAACTCCTCCGTCTTTAGCCCTCGGAAACTGGTTAACAACTTCGATCGCAGTTGGCTCCGTGAGTATATGTGCTTCCTCGGGATGCTAGCATGCCAATGCTATGCTGGGCCCTTCGTCGCCATGATGAAGGTGTTTGCTTTGATGCTGGAACCTCCTCCGTTCGACTCCACTGTGGCTTCGTATTTGAGCAGAAATTCTCTTGGGTCTGAATACTCATCATATTGTAGTAGGGACACTGCATTGAACCACGCTTGCCACAGTGCTTTCTCCAGCTCGAGTGTGAGTGGTGATGAAGGCTCGTCGCGAAGCCTCGACCTTCGGTGGTAGCCCCACCGGCTTTTGTAGTTTTCTTCTTCAGATTCTTCATTGTAATCATTTGTGATGTGAATAGGGCTCACCCTTCGTCTCACCACTTCGGATCACAAGTTTCCCTGAGGATGCCCTCACTGTGGGCTCTCCGTCTTCGCTGGGTCTTCATCCTCTAGATAGTGCAATTGCTCCAGTAGTCTTCTTCTCTCTTGTATATGCTGATATAGTAACTAACAACGCAATTCATCCTCCTTCAACTGCTTGTACTGGTTCATGGCTTCGGTTTTGGCCCCTTGGACCTTTTGCCCTTCGACCTTGTCTACATCTGGGATGTTGATGGTTGTGCCGCTCGAGCAGCTTGTTGAGCTCTTGCGCCCACTTCGGCCAATCTAGCTTCAATCCTTCAGTAGGCTGCAATGTCCTCCACTTTGACTCCCAAGCCTTTGAGTTGGACTTCAAACTGTCCATTCACCACATCTTCTACTCTGACCCTATTTTCATTTGTACGGTCCTGCCTCGGCACGACGACGAGTGCTTGAGCGTCCTCCTCCGGTCTCGCCAACGCACTGGGTCCCCTTCTTCTTTTGTGCCATGTGGTGTGTTGGGACGAACCATGGTGGGCGCCAAAACTATTGGTGGAGAGTACCCTTCGGAGTGAAGAAGCACCACAACAGCCCCGAAAGGAACACCGAGGACACAAACTGGAACACAAGACACCTTGGGAGTAGAAACCAATTTTCTATTCTACAGGATCAACCGTCCTATCAGTTATAGTTACAAGGGTATTTATAGGGGGCGGTGCACCTACCTCCTCCGTAATTACACCTTTTTACCCCCAGTGACTACATTCTCCGAATATTCTAGGGGCATACAGTAATTTCCTCTCTAGACCTACTTTACAGCTCAGCACGCCCTTCGAACTGGTCTTCTCCCGCGAGGCCCCTTCGTCGCTTGACCTTCGGCCTCCGAGCTTCGTCGGGCTATGGACAACCGGTCCAATGTTGAGTTATCCCGTCAGGGCTTCGTCATCTCGACCCTTCGGGACACCTTCGGCCGTGACCCCTTCGGCGCACTCCCAAAGCTCTTTGATCCCTGGGTTGCCTAGCTGAAAGTTGTCCTCGACCTTTGGCTCTTAGCCTTCGGCTATATCCGAAGGTGGTGGCCCCAACAGTGATGTGCACTGCTGGTTGTGAAGCCTGGTTGACTGGTTCTGTTGTGAACTTTTGAACATTCAACTGTATGAAATTATGCAAGAAAGTAGATTTCCTAGCTATGAACATTAATCTTCTTGGTAAGCTTTTTAATCCCTGTTTACAAAGGATGTTTAAGTAAGTAAATCCTTTTGTGAACTAAATACTAAAATTCCTAGATCATTCCTCATCTAGATCTCTGACTCTTTTTAATAATTAATGGTTAGAGCAGTACTTATTAATAGGTACAGAGAATGGTTAGGTATACTATTTCTCCACATGCATATGGATCCATGATTCTTTTTAGTAACTAATGGTTACAAGTTGCAAGTTGCAACACGTCTGTCTCTGATCCTCCAGCCCTTCCTCTTATACTATTCTCAATCTTTTCATAACTTCTAAAGGTGCGTACTCAATGCGATCAACCGACTAGAGGCTTTATATATGCTAAAGTTGTCTACCATGTACACCACCATTTTTTATGGTTCATCTTGTCTGGATAAAGACTGAAATCTTATTTGGAATTTGCAGAATTAACCCTAGGAACTCACTACAAATACCCATCGAAACTGTTCGTGTCCTGAAGGAAACAGCACCGCACATCGAGTAACATACACTCGCATACAGGCATACTTATATTAGCCAGTCCACGTCTTCTCTCTCTAGCTCTCTCCCACACCCAGCCATGGCGGCTACCCCATTCAAGGCCTTGACCTCGACAGCCAGTGCAAGCACCATGGAAAGGGACGAGCTCCGGATCAGCGGTTTATACCTGCATCATGCCTACCGTGAACCAAGCCCCACCCAACTGACAATCGTACGCCCACCCAAGGGTATGTTTGGAAAAACCGCTGCCAATAATTGGACGATCCATGAGGGGCCTGACCCCCGGGAATATGCTATTGTTGCTCGCGCACAGGGGTTGCACCTTAACAGTGGTAACTGGCACAACAGTTTCACCATAGTCTTCGAGAACGACGTACGTGGCATTGTTCTTCATTCTTACATTTTTTTATTATTAAAAAAACTTGACCGGGTGGGGTATGTCGGCCCCAACCATTTTTTATTAAGATAAAACAACCGGCTTCCCCGGTTGAGAAAACTCCCAAACCCTAGCCACGCAAACGAGGGGAATTTTTTTTAACCTCAGCTTGAAATTCGCTCCTATGAGAAGTTGAACCTAGAATTTTTTTAACGATGCGGTTTATACCTGCATCATGCCTACCGTGAACCAAGCCCCACCCAACTGACAATCGTACGCCCACCCAAGGGTATGTTTGGAAAAACCGCTGCCAATAATTGGACGATCCATGAGGGGCCTGACCCCCGGGAATATGCTATTGTTGCTCGCGCACAGGGGTTGCACCTTAACAGTGGTAACTGGCACAACAGTTTCACCATAGTCTTCGAGAACGACGTACGTGGCATTGTTCTTCATTCTTACATTTTTTTATTATTAAAAAAACTTGACCGGGTGGGGTATGTCGGCCCCAACCATTTTTCATTAAGATAAAACAACCGGCTTCCCCGGTTGAGAAAACTCCCAAACCCTAGCCACGCAAACGAGGGGAATTTTTTTAACCTCAGCTTGAAATTCGCTCCTATGAGAAGTTGAACCTAGAATCTGAGGAGTGCTACTGAAGCCATCTAACCAAGTCAGCTAGAGGCTTTTTGCTATTTTTTTATTATTATCTCCCATGTACATCAAATATGCCTGGGCTACACATGTAGGGCATACATCATTGTACATAATAATTTTTACTTATTTTCCCTAGATTTTACTAGCATGCTTTCTTAGAAAGTGATGACGCATATTTTAATTTAAAAGATGAAAATGAGTACATTTATACCCACTGACATGTTTAATTAACTATAATTTTAGGTTCAAGGGCTCTACACTTCATGTGATGGGAATAAGTGTGAGTGACGGTGACTGGGGCATAGTCGGTGGAACTGGTGAATTTGCTATGGCCCAAGGTGTCATCAGCAAAAAGCTGTTCAAACAAATTGAGACAGGAAATATTGTTGAGCTGAATATCTATGCAATCTACCCAGCAAAGGTACTTGTATGTGGTATACACTATATATGTGTTCCTTTAACACTCTGCATAATGTGTTTTATTTTAATACTTGAATCCCTAGGTTAATCGCAAGACATGCACCTACTAAACACCCCCATTTTTTACTTTTCTAGGGTGTGGCATTTATATGCTGTGATGTGTACATGGATCTAAGCCAATCCAATATTTATTTGTTGAGTATCCTAAACACACTTAATTTTTATGATTCTCTGACTCATTTTTGTACCATGGTATATATACTATCGAAAGCAACTTATCCCCACGTATATATCTTGCTTCATAGAAAATAATTTATGGATCAATAGTTTATTGATCACTTCCTCTCGATGGGTATGTGCAGATTCCCCACCTTGTTAGAGATGGACCGGTGGGTGGAAATGGAGGAAACCCTTTTGAACCCCAATATGAACCTCGGCGCTTCGAAAGTATCAAAGTTCTCAGTGGAGAGGCTGTCGACTCGATTGAGTTTTTTACATTGATCGGAATGGAATTAAGCGCACGGAAGGTCCATGGGGTGCTCGTACTGGTCTGAGCACTAGCAAGGTTAGTGGAATTTTATCGTGTTTTGTTCTGTCATGTGTGTCCCATGAGATAGAAACATATATAGAATAGCATTCTCTTGATTCATCAGTGATAGTTGATGATAAGGTGTGAATAAATGGTTTAGGCTCCATTTGGATGTCGATATTGGAGGGTGTGGTATTCAATTGAATTCAATACCAAATTAGTTATGGTATTGAAATGGACCACAATTTCAATTCTGCTATTTGGATTACCTTAAATTAGCTTTTGGAATCCTAGGAACCAGCTCAATTCAATATCTGTTTGGATGACAAAAAGGGTGGAATTGAAATTTATCCTGTGAGAAAGAGGTGATGGAGGCGCGGTACGGAGGAACCGAGGAAGAAAGAGGATGCCGCCGCCGCCGTGGGGGCCGGACCTACGCCACCGCCGCCGTCGCGGGGGGCTTGCACCTGCGCTGCCGCCCGGCGCCGCGCGGGGTAGGACCCGCGCCGCCGTGAGGGGCTCGCACCTGCGCCGCCAACCGCCGCCGTCGCGAGAGGCAGGACCTGTGCCGCCATGAGGGCTCGCACCTGCGCCACCGACCGCCGTCGTCGCGAGGGGCATGGACCTGCACTGCCGCCCGCCGCTGCGAAGGGGCAGGACCCGCGTCGCTGTCTCTAGACTTGCACAGGCGTCGGGGTGGCGCTGGTGCCTGGGCCATGGCGACGGCGAAGAGCATGGCCATGGCCTAGGCTGCGAGCTGGAAGCGCGCCATTGGAGTAGGGAGCGAGGAAGAAGTGGAAGGG
The DNA here is from genome assembly GCF_002211085.1 of Panicum hallii. Lineage (NCBI taxonomy): Eukaryota > Viridiplantae > Streptophyta > Magnoliopsida > Poales > Poaceae > Panicum > Panicum hallii. Next base: position 29,526,259 of record NC_038048.1, on the reverse strand, counting down.
GCCAACGACAAGAAAGAGGAGGAGGGGCCGTCGGCGTCAAGCAAGAAGAGGAACAGGCAGGCAGCGAGATAAAAAGGGGCTGGCAGTGAGGAAAAAAGGGTAGGGACCGCCGGTGCCGAGGAAGAAGAGGAAGGGGTTGGCGGCGAGGAAGAAGAGGAGGGCGCCAACGGCTGTTTCAGGAGAGCGGAGAGGAGGTATGGGCCTTTTTTCGAGCGGACAGGTGAATTCAGTGCAAAACGGAGGAGCGGGTCTCGGTATTGAGCGGGAGAGGAAGCCGGTGCGGTGAATACAAGTTGGCATTGGGTTACTTTCCAATTCTGAATTCCAAACCATTCAAAGAGCCGAATTTTGAGCTACCCAATACCAGTTCCGAATTCTAAGTTTGAATATCTACATCCAAATGCAGTGTTAGTGAAATCACAAAGGGCTTTGTCATGATGGTATAGAACTAACATTAGTTACGAATGACGAAAAGTGTGCACATGTCAAAAATTTATGGCGTCTGAATATGAACAGTTAGCATCTAGATGTGGGTTTTTGATGTGAGAAATTTTATAATTCATATCCATCCAATTTAGAAAAATTGTACTTCTGCTAGCCTATTACTTGATTACAGAACTTCTCCCGGGCTAATATCCTAGTGATTTTTGGAATCAAATGCATGGTAAGTAGGAACAATAATATGGGGATGAAAAGGGAATAACTTGGTAGCAAAACATGCAAATAACATAAATAACTGATCAAAACTTGAACCTAGAAAGTTTTGGTCCAGCAGGGGTGCGGTTCTAAATTTTTCCAGTTGGACAATCCGGCCCTAATACCTATGCTAGAAAGTACGAGGCAAGCTAGGGCGAAGGTGTACAAGCAAATCTAGGCAACTGTGCCAGCTCGATTTTTTTTTCCAATTCAGAAAAATAACAGTTTATCTTCAATTGTAGGTCGATTTTGCTGCCCCCGAGTTTGTGAAGGAAGTGACTGGAACTGTCGCTGGAAATATTGTAACATCGTTGAACTTCGTCACAAATTTCCAAACATACGGGCCTTTTGGACAAGTAAGAGGGACTCCTTTCAGCCTTCCCAAACAGAAGGATGGGAAGATTGTGGGTCTTTTTGTCCGTGCCGGAAATGTGATTGATGCATTGGGGGTTCTGGTTGAACCTTGATATATTTCAATCACCATCAGCAATAAGATCCGGATCATCTCACCAGTAGATATGATCCATCTAGTATTTTATTTCCCTGCATTGTTGGTTTGGAAGCTAAAGTTCCCCGAGATGATGGCTACTCTTCTGGGAACCAGGTCTCAATATATATGTCATGGATTTAATTGTACCACTGTTTGTGTGGATGCACTTATGAGTGTGTTTGGTGTCAAGTTTCCAGTTTCATTTTGTACCTTGAATTTGCTGTGATTTGTAACAATTAATAAATACTTGCCTTATTATTTGTGAAGCTCCATTTGAGTTATGTTGATTGGCCAGTATACATTTTTTTACATAATAAATTTATTTCCGGCTTCCCACACCCTCTTTCAATTCAAGGATGCATCAGACCAACATGATTACGAAAAGTGTGCACATGTCAAAAATTTATGGCGTTCTTGAATGGAAACATCATAATAAATTATAACCCAACAAAATTACTGACGAAGTTATAAAATCTCAAAAAAGTTGCCATCGAAGTCAAACAAAAAATGCCGCTCAATATTACACGTCGTTTTTGGGATAAAATAAGGTATACCAAATCGTCCAAATCATCATAAACTGATCAGGATCCTACATATAAATATGGGGTGAAAAATAGCGAGTCAAAATAAATAGGAAAATTGGTGATCCTCCCATGGGTCAAACCTGTGGCGGATCGAATGTGGAGAGTCAGCACTACCAATAAGCCATGAACAGAGATTGAATACTTGTTACAGAAAGTATTTATATTTCTTGATAATTCTAATAAAAGGTATGGTGCACACGTAAGTTGCTGGCCAGAGCAACACGTATATTATTTCCCAACACGGCGTATACTGCAACAGACTCGCTGGTGCACTCACATGGCAAAGACGGCTAGAAGCATGGGTGCCACTACTATTGGAAACATTTCTAGGGACGGGTAAAACAGTATTGTAAGGATGGGTGTGGTATCTGCTCCTATTTTTTAGCTACAAATAGTGTTTGCAAGAGCGGGTAACATACCCGTTCCGGTAAATATATTTCTAGGGACAGGTCACAGGATGACTCTGTGAAAAAAATTAATTTCTACAGTAAAAGCATTGGTTCCACTACTACAAATTGATTTTTAAAAATGAAAAAAATCAGAAAAAATAGAAAACAGCAAAATAGAAAAATATCTTAGCCAACAGCCGCCACCACAAGTTTTTTTGACAAAATATGCACACTTGAGTTAATCGGGGTTCGAACCACTTACCTCAAACATCGCGTGTACCTTCTCTCCACCACACTACACAGTCACTTGTGACTCTATAAGATATACCATTCTTTTAAAATTGATTTTTAGGGACGGATCACACCCCTACCCGCCCCTACAAATACCTTTTTAGGGGCGGGTAACACCTGTCGATGTTTTAGCGCCACGCCCACCGAGGGATACCCCCGAGATGGTGAGTTTGTAGATAGGGTGTCGCCGAGATTAGGAACTCGAAGGTGCAAGGAACATAAAGTTCAGACAGGTTCAGGCTGTTGAGAGCGTAATACCCTACATCCTTTGTGGTTTGTATTGCCTTAGGTAGTGATCGAGTGATCTTCTGTATAGAGAGGGTCCCTGTCCACCCTTATATAGTCTGGGGGGGACCGGGTTATATGAAAGTCCTAGTCGCATACGAGACTAAGAGTCCTACCCGAGTACTTTTCGGATAGTTTCCTACTGTCTCCGACTAGTTTTACTACTGTAGGAGTAGTTCTACTTGGCTACGAGTAGTTACAACTGGTGTAGGGCGTTGACCATATCCCACCTCCTATCCTGTAAGATGCAGGCTATATGCACAATCCCGTGGATCTGGGTCCGACAAGCCCCCGAGCTCTTCATAGTCAAGTACTGCAGGCTTCCATGTACTTCTGAAGACGTTTTTGAGTTCTCCCAAACTTCATCTTGAAAGTGTCTTTCGAGTACTTCCTTGGCTGCATCGAGGCTGTAAGGTGCTCATGCCCCGAGTAGTTGTCAAGTCTTCCTTTATATGGGGTGCGATTGAACTCGCACTTAATATGGAGTAGCCCCCGAGCCTTATATTGACTCGTAGTCAGGCTGAGGGTCAATTTAGTCTTGAGTCTTCTGTCCTTATCTTCCAAAAAATTTGAAAAATAAGTCTCTGATGACACGTATTCTGCAGCCTCCGAGTCTTGAATCAAAGTCCCCAAGGTTTGGAATAAAGGATCCAAAGAATCGTGGCATGTAATATATCACGTTAAAAATTTGATGGTTCAGATAGGCAAATTGGTTCAAATTGGTTCATGATTTGAAAACCGCTTTTTTTGGGATGAATTCTAGAAAAATGGTTGAACAAATAACTTCACCAAAAAGCACCCAAAAATACCGCTCAAATCAAACCTGGATCTCTGAGAGCTGTGTCGTATCCAGCCCCCGAGCCTGGGAGGTAGATGAATCGCACAAGATGCACCTAGTATTCAGTGGCACCAGCCCCCGAGCTTAGGCATTGGCTAATTTGCCGCTAGATCTTGTACTGTCGATGAAGCCGACTAGTCGGAGTCAATTCCGACTAGATTTGTAGGCAAGATGAGCAGTTAAAGTGGTCGAACACGCGTAAAAATAGCCTGAACTAGTAAATGCCGTGTCTTGGGGGCGAGGCCCGTTCAGTAACATAGCATACTAGTCGGAAACTATTAATCTATCGCTGGAAGTATGGGAGCGAGGCTCCTTCATCAAACTTGCGCGTCATACCAGTTGTAAACCAGTAAAACGGAGTTGTACTGGAAGTATGGGAGTGAGACCCTAAAAAATATTTCTCTATTTCGAATATAGAAAAATGAATAAAAAAGTTAAACTTCTACATTATGGTTATTGTGAACTATAGATATAGAAAAAATATGTTAAGCATATTTCATTATATATAAAGGATAAGATTACGAAAATCTCAAAGTATTACTTGAGTTGTATGAGATACTAATGTGGGGAGTCGATAAGTTTATCAAGAATGTACATCAAACTTTATGCATAATGTTTTGAATCTTCTACGATGAAAAAAATGCATTCAAAGTATGACGCCATGCCAATTTATGGAAGATTTGGACCTCCTCTATATAATTTCACTATCCATATTGAAAGGATCTCAAGATGCCTAGAGAGGGGGTGAATAGGTTAACCTAAAACTTAAAACGCTTTAAACACTGTTAGTAACACCGGATATATGTCCGGATACTCCGGGTTTTGTGTCCGGAGTTTCCAGAAATATTATCCGGATAGTCCGGGTATGAAACAATGTACACACTAACAAAGATATTGAAGCTACAATTTAGATCAAGTAAATTTAGACAAGCTAGTGATACTTTGGAGCGTTTCTTACTAGTTGTCTTGCTCTAGAGATTCGTGTAATAGTAGATCGACCTCAAACCCTAGAAAGTTAGTCTCACAAGGAAATAACTAATAAAACAAGTAAGGAGCACAAGAGAGATACAGAATTTGTTTCCCGAAGTTCACTCCCAAAGGAGCTACGTCTCCGTTGAGGAAGGATTCAAGAGATGGTGCTCAAGAACCCCTATGCTCCTCTTCCAAGGGTGATACCAACGCTCAAACCCAAGATTACTTACTATATGTTCCTTCGGGAGGAATGACGATTACAAACTTCTTGTGGTGCTCACAACTTGCTTGAGCACTCACAAGCGACGCCTAGCCGTCTAGGAGCTTGAAACTCCAAGAGTAATAAACTTAAATCCACCGGCTAGACAAGGATGTTGTGCTCAAGAGATGGAATGGAAACTTACTAGCACAAATCTCTGCTCTTGCAACAATCTCACTTGAATCTCCAAAGGAAATCGCTCAAGAATGAAAATGGGGGAGTGAGAGAGCTCTTCTTTTGCTTGCAAGTGTTTTCTGGTCGAAATGAGCAAGAGAGGTTTGAATTAAGGGGTATGGGGGGTATTTATACCTCCTCTCACAGAAAACTAACCATTGGTGTAAAGGGTACCCGGATACTCCGGGTATATGTCCGGATACTTCGAACACTGGGGTCTAGAGACTCCAGTCTCAGAGAAACTATGGATGGGGAACAGTTACCCGAAAACTCTGGGTGTTTGTTCGGATACTCCGGAACACTATGTCCCGATATTCCGAACTATGAAACGGACAATCCGGGTATAACAGGGAATTTCACAAGAAGGCTGTTTATAGTGGTAGGTTTGATTCTCATGGTTTTTGTAGATTCTCTTAAGCACAACTACCATGTCAACACCTGTGGATCAAAGTCCTTCTTGATAGTACTGCGTTCCTATACTCAATTTCAAAATAAAATCTAATTCTTCAAGTAAATTTGAAATACCGCTTTTCATTTTCCTTTTGAGGGGTCATGTTTTCTAATACGCTTTGCTTCATCACTCTTAGCCCCTGCACACATGCTTGATAACATGATTAGATATACATGTGCTTTATCATCTACCACCAAAACCAACTAAGAGGCCTAGATGTCTTTCAAATATGCATAATACTTTTATATTTTAAAATTACAGAACTAATAATATTTTTGACTAAAATGACCTTAAATGAAAAAGTTATCAGCTACCAAATTTTAGATCTCGTCAATCTCTACAATTTTATGGTATAAAGTTTGACTTCGCTCACTAGTAGAGAAACGGTTTCTGCTGGTGCCTCTCATTTTGGATGCTAGCGGTTGGTATCGGACGCTGCTAGTACTAAAGCTCTCCGGGCGCCCGCTCATGGACTGCTTGCAGTAAGACATTTGTGCTGGCGGCCACATAAGCATCCGCTACTGAAAATAGTTACAATTTTCACTGATGGTGTTTAGGTGGACTGCTAGCATAAGTGTGTTGCCCAAGCAAATTAAGAGGACCCAAGTTCATCAAGCATTGCATCAGCATTTCTGAATTCAAGCAGAAAATATTGAAAACTATGCTCACATACCACATATGGTTCAAATTCATCGAACACAAAGTCTGTCAATATAAGTCTCGTCCGTCGCATACACAAATGGTCCAAGTTCTACATCTCACAATTAGAATGGAAACAGCAAGCCTAAATCATTGGTACAATCTAGCTACATGAGTCTCACTCCTAAGAGACCAGAAGCAAAGAGGTATGCTAACACACCTGCATGTAGACCCAAAACAACTACAAGGGTATCAAATCTAACTCCATTGTTGTTCAAGTCATGCTTCAAGTCAGCAATATTTCAAGATGTTTCTCCATGCTGAATCTTCATTTCACACATCTCCATCCTCATATCACACAATTGCATCTTCAGGTCTTGACAGTCCATGCTTATACTACCGGTAGTTGGTTCAACTCTTTGAGGCTGAACACGATGCGGCTGAACTAGTCCTGGTGCAGCTGCTGTATTCTGAGCATCAACTGCACTGCGTCCACAGACACTAGATCCATGGCGATTAAGCAACAATTATGGATGTTTGTCTACCAACCACTTTAGGTATATATTTTCATTCCATCAGTAAGACTGACAAGATCTCGGATCCTCCTACCAAAATTTGATAAATATCTAAGAATATGCTGAAATACTCTAACATGAATTAATTATCTATAATCTAACTAAACAAGCAAGCTAAGACAAATATATAACATTAGTTAACTAGCAAAATAACCTAAGATAAGCATGACAACAAGCTAAGATAAATATCTAACATTACATTGATTAACAAGAACCTAACTTAACAACGAAGCTAAGGCAAAGAAGCTTAGAGCAACAAGCTAAAATAAGCAACTTAAGCAAAAATGAAATTCAAACTAGTAAAATATGATGTTAATGCATTAAATACTCACTTTGTAGTGGTTGGGGCACTTGTAGAAAATGTCGCATGCCCTGCTCCTTAGACAAATGATCTTGGTTTGACACGACGGGTTGGGACAGTCAGGAAGGGGGAGAAGCACGTACTGGGAGCTGCTCGGCACCACGCATGGGTTGCTTGTGGTGCTCGCCATGTGGACCTCACATTGAAACTCAAGTGATGTCGACGAACTTGAGGTGGAAGAAAAGGTCGACAGATTTCCATCATCGGCGTCCGTGGCGGCGGCACGGTGGCAGGTAGCGGAGCAGTGGAGAAGGGGTGGAGCGAGGAAGGCGCGATCGCGAATGCAGCGTGGAAGCAGTGGCGGAGGGTGGCTAAGCTGCCATGGCGGATGCGGCGGGCGGCGCAGCTGCGGGGGTAGATGCGGCGGGGAAGCGGTGGCGGCGAGAGAGAAGCTGCGATGGTGGCGGATGCGGCAGCGGGGGGCTCGTACACCGCAAGCTAAGGGAGGGAGAGAGCTCGTACACAGCACTTGCTTGCTTTAGTTTGAATTCTACGTTTGTGCCGGCGGTTTCCATAAGTCGCCTGCCAGCGCAAATCAATTGTGCAGGCGGTCAGTGAAAGGACCCGCCAGCAGAAATGTTTTTTAGAATAAGCATGGAAAATCAATTAATCCCTAGAAAATAGTAAATAAGTTTGAAAAGTATTGAATCTCCTAATCCAAGAATTATATCCTGTATATTACCTGTTAAAATTAGGTTGATGTGCATATCACTTGAAACACGTTAAATTGACTGTACCTTTGAATGTTTGCATTAAGGTTTATGGAACTTCAAGGGAGATGTGTCAATTTGATAGATATGTATGCATTGATATTTTCTAAATGAGCTTAGTATTTTTATATATGGTTATGGAATGTCTTAGCTTTTTGGAGCAAATACAAGATTTATTATTATTACTTCGAATGGACTTGTAAATGCAGAGTTATTTTATGTTTACATTAATTTCTTTATACAAATTACTTTTCTGTATACTAACTATATTCTAACAAGGACACTGAAATATGAATTTTCTAAAAATTTATTAGTAAAATATAAGACACATGTACTTGTAATATGGATTTAAATGAATTATCTGAAAATTGATATAAATGTCAACGAAATATAAGATTAATGGGGAAAATTACGAATCATTCCTCGTAACAAATATATATGTATTGATGTACAATTATAAAATAGTTTTAATAGATAAACACTAAATAATCTGCAATTTTCATCTCATGTACTTGTAATTTATAAAAAAAATCCCGTACACAATTTCTGCTGGCGGGTGCTTATGTCACGCGCCTGCGGAAATACCACCATATATTGGCGGGACGGGATGACATTTTCCAAGTGCTGACGCGCAATCAAACAGACGCAGCCAGGCTGCCTAATTTTCCAATAGGCGTCGGCCCTCATCCATGCCCCGCCGCCGCCTCTCTCACCGCGCTGCCATCTCCTCCTTGTCCGTGCCGCCACCTCTTTGTCTGCGCCGCCGGCCACTCGTCCTCCGTACAGCCGTGCCACCGTCGCCTCCTTGTCTGCGCCGCCGCCGCTGTCTCCGTACTGCGCCGCTGCCTCTTCCTCGTCCACCGCCGGCCCCTCATCCTCCACACCGCCGCGCCACCATCGCCTCCTCATCCACGCCGCCGCCGTCTCCGCACCGCGCCGCCAGCCCCTCGTCCTCCGCACTGTTGCCTCTTCCTCGTCCATCGCCGGCCCCTCATCCTCCGCACCGCCGTGCCATCATCGCCTCTACATCCACGCCGCCACCGTCTCTGCACCGTGCCGCCATCTCTTCCTCGTCCGCCGCCGGCACCTTGTCCTCCGCACTGCCACACTACCACCATCTCTGCACCCCGCCGCCGGACCCTCATCTTCCGCACCACCGCGCCACCACCGCCTCATCGTCCATGCCACCGTCTCCTCCTAGTTCACACGGTCTCTGCACCGCGCTGCCGCCTCCTCCTTGTCTGTGCTGCCAGCTCTACTTTTGCCGGGTAATTTGATTTTTGTCAAGTGCAATTTGTTAGAATGTTACTGTTACTATGATTTGATTACAATCTATTTGTTAGAATGGGTGCATGTGACTTGATTGCAACTTTTTGTTGTTACTGTGATTAGGATTTGTTTAGATTTTATTCTTCTTAAGAAACCTGCATAACAATTCGATTAAATTATTCATGAATAGGCATATGGCAACTCGTGGGTTTGGTCATGGTAGGGGAGGTCGTAGCTTTGGTCGTGGTAGTGGTGGTCGTGGTACGGGGTATCAGGATTACCCTTTACCTGTGGCTCACCCTCCAGCCACCATACTCTGCAGAGTCAATCGAACTAGACCGACTCGATATCCTCAAGCAACCATACCAGCTCTAGGAATAGTAAGATCTTTTTTCCTTATCAAGATCATTTTAATCCTTATTAATGTTACGTTACCTCTAATGCAGCGGATCGATGTGTTTACATGGCTTGCCGATGTAGTAAATAGCTTAGGTGGTACACCTCCTCAGGTGCAAACCATGGAACGCCAACCGTTTAAGAAATTAATAATCTCTTTCGAGATACCAGCTAGAGAAGATCTAGAAACCATGATTCCAATAGTGGCTAGTGGTAAGGAATCACCTATTGAGATGACTTATGAAAGAAGTGCCATGGAAACTTACCTGACAGAATTTGAGAGGCATGGTTATCTAATTCCAGATTTGTCACGGTTCAAAATTAGAGCGCTTGAACCGAATGAACAAGATATTGTTAGTCTCTGTGAGAGACTTGCACAAGAAAACCAAAATGATATGGTCTTTCATTATGTGAAGTAGTTCATAATATTTGTCTACCATCCCCGTTGTAGGATATATTTGGTAACACCTTCACGGCGATGAGTTTACAAAATATTTTATGTCAAACTTTGGAGAAGTCGGGTTATCATTGGTACGTGTTTAGGACATCCCGTACTAGGGAAGGCATGTACCAGACTTCTATTAAGGTTCAATCTACCCCATCTCCTGTTGTGGAACCAATATTTACAATCTACGACAAAGCACTTCCTCGTCGATGTGAATCAAAGAACAGTGCATTTATTCATGCTTTGATTTTTATTGACAAAAGTCTGGGTTACAAGATTGGCGATGTTAACTAGGTTCAGTATCTCTTGCTTAAGAGTAATATCAACTAGATGATGTAATGTAGGTATGCAATTGGATATTTGCATCTTGGATGAAACGATTAGAATATAATATGTATCGGCTTTATCGAATATTTCAATCGCTTTTATATTTGGGGCTTATTCAATCATTTTATATTTGGGGCCATGTAGTGTAATGTTGTTGTATATGTATATCAATCTATTTATATATATTTGATTTTTTGCAGATTGATCAAACATTTGTGCTGGCGGGTTACCAACCGCCAGCATATCATCTATATTGGTGGTCAGAAACCGCCATCACAAATGAATCATGGCTGGCGGGTTTGCCCAACCACTAGCAAAGATACATCTATGCTGGAGGTCAAGAACTGCCAGCATAACTGGCCATTTGTGCTGGCAAAGAGTTCCTGGTGGAAACTCGAACCGCCAGCGCAATGCCAATTAGACCATCAACAAAAACCACCTTTTATGTACTAGTGATTTGAAATCATATGAAAAGGTTATGAATTATTTGCGTGGGATCATTTGTATACCATCGTCCATCCCTGGAAATATATTTTTTTGGACGAGTGATGTCCCTAGAAATGGCTACTTTTTAGGGATGGATGATAGCATCACCCACCCGTAAAAATGCATTTCCTACGACAGGTGATGGCGTCATCTGCTTCTAAAAATGGTAGCCATTTCTAGAGGTGGGTGACGCTAAAAATGCATTTTATAGGAGCGGGCTACCTTTTGGATCGCCCCTAGAAAAAAGAATGCGCTCCTAAAATTTGTTTTTATAGTAGTGTGCCCATATGTGTAATGATCCACGGTAAGAATGGCACATCATAGCAGCAAAGGGTAGAGCAGATTTCCAATTAGGTCAGCTCCCAGTTTTGTTACCGCTTGTTTTCCTATATATATGAGGACCTGTTTCAGATACCTGCAGCAGGCCATGTGTTGTGTGGTATGCAAGATGAAGGGTGTGTTTGGTTCGCTGCCTAACGCGCCGCAGCCTAACCTTAGGCACGCCACAGCACCAGAGGTATGCATTTGGTGAACAGCTAAACTTAGGCAGCCACATTTTCTTAGACACGGTTCCATCGACATGCCACATAATTTTCACGCCGCACCTGCGGATCGACCGCCCTGTGGCAGCATGCTAACCTTAGACGTGGCGTCTTAGGTAGCAAACCAAACATGCCCGAAATTAAACGCAACCAGGTTCGCTACCAAATCAGATTGACTTCGAGCGCACAATCTTGTTGTGATCCACGATCAGGTGCAGTTCACTAAATTCATCTCGCGTCAAGTGGCATGGAAGCGGGATGTGAAAATTTGCAGTCCCGTCCTCCCCACAAAGCATAAAAAATATTAGCGCACCCTTATCTCACTGTGTATTTCCAACATTACTCACTTCTCTCTCCTCGCTGTTAATACCAAGTAGATGTGTGGTGGCGAGCAACCTCAGGGGTGTGTTGAAAAATCCTCCTCATGATATGGGCAAATGAGAGTAAATGCTCATTGTGAGCAGCCCCACATGCAAGGGAAATCTAGCCTAAGGTGTGGATCAACCTGGTGCATTTAGCACCTAGTGTGCTGCCTTACAAGAGAAGGAAGAAATCTCTAGAAACAAAGAGAGAGGGGCTACAAGATTTCACAACAAAGCCTTCGAAAGAAGAAGAGAAGCAAGAAGAAGGTGATTGGGGAAGAGATCTTGCAAGGGAGAAGAGGGATCCATTCTCAAGGTTGTAAAGGTTCAGATCGACATCTTTGATGCCCGCAATCTGTTGTTCCACAATTACTTGGTGAGGTCCTTCTATACTCGAGCTCGCAACCCCAATCTTGTTGTTAATGTCCAAGAGAGTGAAATCTGGATGTATAGTATTATCTAGAGAGAAATTTATTGTAATCCCATAATCATACAGTGGAAGAAGATTTGGCTGGCTTGATTCCGTGTTTCCCACCCTAATTTGGGGTTTTTCATGTTAAATTTGATGTTTCTTGGTTGATATAAGTTAAATTTGATGTTTTTCCCGTGTTTTCCACCCCAATTCATTCCAATTCCTTGCAATTATTATACATTTATTCAGTTTATCAATCAGTTTGAGTACTTATTTTATGTTTCCATCTCTCATGATAACAAGAAGTTAACAACAGTAATTGATGCATTCTTTGGCTATTGGTAAGCTGAATCATTATTCTTTTAATAGCAGTGCAATGTAACACGATTATATCAAATACATGAGGCTATGCTGTATTGGATGTTCCTTTCTCACTGAGATATTATTAAGCACTGTCTACTTTTACATGCTTCATTCACTTGCAGTCAGGGGCAACTATAGTTATCTTCCAACTTCCGGTTTCTATTTAGCCTGTTGCGTTTTGGGGAATATTCCTTTCTATGTCTGAATTAAGTTTTCAGCCGAGATGAGTGATCTCCCAGTGGACCTTGGACAACTTCGGATATGTTAGTTTTTTTAGCAGTCCATGCAGAAAGAAATTTAATTTCATTTAATACTAAAAATATCTTCTATTCTATTTCATTTGTTATGGTTTTGTATGTAACTAATGTCATTATCAATGCCTTTTTTTAACACTTTTTACACATTTGGTTGTTCAGGTGGAGGCTCAAGATGTAGCATGATGCTCGTAGTGTCAACAGCAAATGGATCACTGCAATGCTCATGGATGCCTTTTGTTTTTTACTGCATCAAAAATGGTACATTTTGTTAAGTGAATTGTGAGCTGCAGCCAACATGTGACATGTGTGCTGTGAGAAGTCAAACATATGGCTGTGTAGACACCTATTTGTTTAGCTTGGATGGCCACCAATTCTTTTGTAAATGTTGTTGGCTTTGTCTGCTTGAATTGTACTGTGAGCTGTGACAAGCCAAATATATGATAAGACAAATGTTGTTGGCATCTCTAAAAATTATGAGCTATGTTCATCCGGTTCTGTGTGTTTCATTTGATCTGTGACAAGAAAATTTTTTGTTCATGCGCAATATTTCAAAAAGATTGGTCCTGCATGCTTTGTGATTAATTACATGATGATATAGGTTAATATGAATTCATAGCATTGGATTGTTGGTCGGTAAAGATATTTGGTTGGTTTATATGTGTCTGTCGGCATATCATAATAATGTGTTTAACGATCGGTGGTCGGTAAAGGGATGCCCGTCGGTATAAACCTATACCGACGCCACTTACAGCGGTAGAAACTTGGTGTCGGTATAACTCTATGCCGACAGATGGTGTGTCAGTCTACGCACTTTTCCCGACTCCAACGTAGTCAGCGTTTTGGGGCTGTGGTACAGTGTATGTAATGCTACTGCGATTTTCTCCATAATATATGTAATGCATATGTTGCTCTGTGTGAATAGATTAACATCTTACACTGATTTACGCTGCTACTAACCTGATGCGTTAGTTATCCCACCACGGTCATGGGCTACATTAGCAGCAACGACAAGCCTAACGGATGGCGGGCTACCTCTGCGACGGGTGTCACAGTAGTCCGACACCGGGTACCATGCTGGCGCAGCTCAGCAGGAGAGCGAGGATGCATCGCAACCACGGGCTGGTATTTTGTCCTTTGTTTCACAAAGTAGTCATCTTTGAGGTTAGAATAGATGATAAATTTTTTGTAGTTTACATAGGGTTAAATGGATGCACAACTTTTTTTCTCATATGTGCATGTTCCAATATACCTTTTTGAAAATTGTATAACAGCGACGCATCACTAGGCCAGAGAACGTTTGTGCTGGGGTCAAATGGCATTTGAGCTGGTGGTTTTGAAAACCGCTAGCACTCTATTGTTAGCACAAACTAGCAAGGTGGCTCCGCACATAATAGCGTGGGTAGCTAGTTTTTTGATTTTTTTTATTTTTCTACCTTAATAGAATACATGTGTCAGATCCGGGGTCACGGGACTGTGCAGATGGCGTACATATTCTAGGATAATGGATGGGATATAGCCCACGCCCTGAACTACTCGTACCATAGTAGAACTAGTCGGAACAGAAGGAAAATACCCGAATAGTACTCGTGCAGGACCCTTAAGCTCGTATCTGGTTAAAATTTTCACGTTACCCTATTCCCCAGACTATATAAGGGCGGGCATAGACCCCCTCGAAACACATCAACACCTAACGCAATACAAACCACCACACTGGATGTAGGGTATTACGCTCTCGACGGTCCGAACCTGTCTAAATCTTGTGTTACTTGCATCTTCGAGTTCCTGATCTCGGGGACTCGACACCCCACCTACAATTTACCGCCTCGGAGGCATCCCTCGGTGGGCTCGGAGGTTAAACACGGAGAGCTGGCGCGCTAGGTAGGGGTGTTCATCGAGCATCCACCAGAGAACTTGATGGCATCTTTTGACTTCACCAGCACGTGCTTGACGAGGGCATAACGTTCGTCTTCGGCTCCTAGATCTGCGTCACCAACGGCTCAGGTGGCTTCAACAGCCACCTAGCCGACACCAGCAAGCCGGAGGCCTTTGCAGCAACCCGATGTAGCGATCTCGATGAGTTCGTCGACAACCTCGACGAGATGCTGCTCCCCGATCTCATCGGGGAGATCGAGAAGATGTCTGTTTTCAACGTGACTTCAACTTGTGCTGCACCAAGACTTCCCGGATCAGAGTCAACCTGATCTGAGGAGGGGCGTACCCAATTCTCGTTCGGGTTACGCAATGCCGCCATGGTCTACCAGGAGCCTATGCGGTTTGAGTCCCTCTCTGACTTGGAGGAGGACTTAGATCGTCTGCTTAAGATCGGAGATGAGGGAGCCACCGCTTGCCGAGGGGCCCCTATCTTAGACAACTACTCAGATTCAGACGACAACCCCGAATCCTTTTTGGGAAGTCACCTAGGTCTGGCCGTAACTACTACGCCGCAAGACCTATTCGTCTAGTGGAAGGGCATGGAGCCCTCTGAGCTACTCGAATACGACTCCCGCCTTGTGGGCTTCATGCAGGAATTGCCATTCCATGAAGGCAAGCCCCTTTATCACATCACTGGAGAGGAAGAGGGCAGCACAGAGCTAGTCGAGTACAGCCATACGGCTGAGACCTCGTCGGACATGGCTTCCCTCCGCAACACAGAGGACAACGAGCCGGGTCCAGAGTACGACGCCAAGCTACTCATGGATGTATCCGCTGATGAGCGCACGGCGGATGCTCCCCAGGACGAGAACGAAGAGCAAAAGGAGGATCCGATGGTTGAGGAACGCCAAGCGCGCCAAGTGCAGGCGGAACATGGAAAACCGCGCACGCAACCCGCTGTACCGCAGGAACCTCAACAATGCCTTCGCAGTGGCCGAAGATCGGGAGTACTGCACCCCGATCGGCGCCATTACAAAGGTAACGCTCCTAGTTCAACAACTACTGCCAAACCCTCAGGTGCAAAGACTGCAGTACCTAACCCAGCGCGCGCTCGTGCAACTCGATGAGCAAAACCAATGTCTTCGACACGGAACACCCTCTCGAGATCCGAGCATCACGGTGACTCTGCACAGGTCAGTCGCACCCCCAGAGTAGGAGCCAGACCCTGGGGGAGGGGGAGGACAATCCACAGCGCAACCAGGACAATCAGGTTGGCCACAGCAATCGCCAATGTGACAGTTCATGTACTTGTAAACTAGGCACCTAAATTGTTAGTGTGAAGTATGTGCTTGTTAGTGAAAAGCTTGTGTATGTTTATGTGAACCTTTTAAAAATTTAAAGTGCAAGTAAAAAAGGGTATTTTTGTAATTACAGAAAAACCTAGGGTTATTTTTGCAAAATGTATTAGATGAAAAGTAATTTCAAAATAAGTGAAGGGTGGTTTTGCAAACATGTTTTCTTACTTTATCTCCTGTAAAAAAATATATATATTTATCCAAAAGTTGCATTAGAAATGTATGTATTGATTTGTGTAAAAGTTCGGGTAAAATGGTGAAACTAAGGGTGTTTATGTAATTTTATAAAAGTACAAGTCCTTTTATGCAAGTAGTTGATTTACAAAAGTAATTCTCAAAGTTACTCAGGGCTAAAGTGTAAAGGTGCAAGTCATTATGACATGTCTATCCAATCATTATGACGAGTCTATCCCGTCATCATGACGTGTCATAAATGCTTGCATTTAGATCCTGAATTTTATAAAGTTACGCTCTTTAGGACAAAAGTAATTCAAATCCAACTTTTGTTCAAAATTTAACGTGTAAAGATATAAGTTTTAAGTTTTTGAACTTGGGCCCTAAAGCAATGTTGTAGAGTTTGAAAAACTCTCCAACTTTCATTTTGGGCATTTCTTCATTAGGGCTTTAGATTAATGTGAAATTTATGCTTTACAGACAGGTCCCTGCAGTTTTCTAGATTTGCGCATAAGTCCTTGGGAGAACTCCATTTCTCCTTCTCCTTTGTTCTTCTCTATCTGTCGTTCCCTTTTTCTTTCCCCACCGGCGGCAGCTCCATCCAAATGCTTCTTTTCTTCCTCTCTCTCCCTCTCCTCCACCAGGCAGCGGCGCCGGGCTCGGGCAGGAGCGGCGGCCGCAGCAGGCAGAGCGGCGCCGGGCGAGCGCGGGCGTACGCGAGCAGGCGCGCGCACGAGCGGGTGCGCGGGCAGCGCCGAGCGGGCGAGCCCGAGGCGGCGGCTCGGGTGTGGAGCGCGCGGGCGGCTGCGGCGCCTGGGAGCTGGAGCGCAGGCGCGGGAGCGGCTCGGCTGGCGCGGGCGCTCGGGATCCAGGTGGCGCGGGCGCCGCGCGGAGCGCGCGCGGGAGGTGTGGAGGCGCGTGGGAGCAAGCCGGCGCGGGGCGGTTCGGGTGGCGCGGCGCTGGCGGCTTCAGGCGGGAGCAAGCGGCGCAGGCGCGCGAGCCCAGGAGCGGAGCGCGGTGCGGTAGCGCGGCGCAAGGCCGGAGGCGGCGTGCAGGTGAGCAGGCGACGCAGGCAGCGGGGCGCGTGGACGGCTGTGGCACGCGGATGCGGCGCAGCGCTGGAGTGCGCGGATGGAGCTAGGCGTGGCGGCTCGGGGCAGACCCGCATGGAGGGCAGCGAGGCCGAGCACAGCGGTAGCTTGGCGAGGGCGGCCGCGGAGGGACCTGCGACGCGGCAAGGCCGGAGCAAGCGCGGGTCCGGCAACAGGAGAAGGAGGAGTAGCTGTGCAGGGCAATGACATGCAGAGCGACGACGTGCAAGACGATGGCATACAGCGCATAGCGGTATCTCCGCTGGACGAGCTCAGGCCGCGACCGAGTTGGTGTACAGGAAGGTCGCACGTGGTGCGGGAGGTGCCGCAGCGCGATGATTCGGGGCGGACCCGCCCAGGGGGCAGTAGAGTCGCGCATGATGGACATCGGAGGCCGTTGAGGAGAAAGCAGTGGACGAGATCAGGCGGCACTGCGAACTACTCGCGGAGGATTTGGAGATGGCCAGGTGCGAGCAAACCATGGCCCTCGCGGAGGCAGAGGGGGCAAGTGTGGCGCGGTGAAGCGAAGGCGAAGGTCCGAGCGGAATTGAACCGGCGCTTTCACGAGTGCGAGCGGAAGTGTTTTGCTAGTGGCCGGCTCGGCTCAATTCCGCAAGCGCGTGCGTATGCAAAGCAACAGACCACGCGCAAGCAAGTTGAGGGCTGTTGGTGTGGAAGCAAAATGGGAGCGGCGGCCTTGCGAATGGCTGCGCAAGTATGCCGGCAGTGCACGCACCGGAGGAGTCAGGTCGAGGAGGGTTTCTTCTTGTGTGAGCCGAGGTGTTCGGTCGGCCATGCTTTAGCATCGCATGTGCGTGGGCAAAGGAAGTTCAACCCATGAGCAGGAGGACCTTGAGGTTCGCGCAGGAGTCGGCATAGCGAACCAATTCGGCCCTATCGGCTTCTCCCATGAGTTCACGACATCCAGCAGTTCCTATTCCTCGTCAATCGTTCGAGCAAGACCACAGCACCTCGAGGAAGCTCCTGGACCCCATCGAGCCTCTTCGATCCCTGTATGCCGGAACATCATCGCCGTGGCGAAGTCAACTACCGTCGCCACGGGTCACCGTGAGAAATATCTCTCCGGTCAACTTCCACCCACTATAATTCCCGGCAAGCTTCTTCGTCACCCACGGAACCTCGTCACCATCGAGCACGTCTCACCATCGATCTTGTTCACCGCGGGAATTTACTTTCCGTCCATTCTCCTCCACAACCAAGGCTATCCCAAGGTTTGCCCTAATTCACTAAATCTTCCTAATGCCGGCGACCCCTTTGCCGGAACATCGTCGTTATCTTCCTATTCTCTGTTTTCCCCGATCAGGGACTTAATTGCTTTGATTTAGAAAGTTCTAGGGTGTTCTCTGTAAATTTCCAAAGCTTTCTTTATTTCAAAATCAGTGAACTTCTACATTTCATAGAATTTCGTAAGAAGTTCATAAAAATACAAAATTAGTTTTGTTTGAATCCTTAGGTCAAAATCTACAAGTTTTATGTTGTGATCTTGAACTGAAAGTTTTTGATGTGTGGTCTAGATCAAATATTAGGGAATGAGTGCTTTATTTGTACCTTTTGTTATATGCATGTGTTGTAGCTGAAATATGGATCATAGGATGTATGTCTTAAGTAGAGATGTGTGATATTTAGATAATCCTTTCACACGAGTGCTCATATCCCTACCATCAAGACCTTATCCTTGTTTTGATTGCCGTTTCCTTAAGGTCCTTTTCGTATAAGGATCCTTGTTAGTCCGTGTGTATCTGCTGCTTATTCAATACATCTCTGCAGCTATGCTTCAGCGTCGGCTATCAGCTCAGCCGCTAAGCATCCGTTTCCTTTGAATCTGTGATACTTCTGTGTAACAGCTGTCAGCTGATGCATTTGTTTTGATATGCTTCTACCATCGGCTGGTTAGCTGATGCGGTTGTTATCTTTCTAGTATCGGCCACTGCCGATACAATTCTTTTGTTCTGTCCTACATCGGCTGCACATAGTCGATGTATCGGAGATGCACACACGATCTTAGGATTCTTGCTATAGGCCGATCTAAGCTGATTCTAGTTGTTTTCCATATCGGTCAAATATGGCCGATCCATCTTTAGTTTTCCCATCCTCATCCACACACTTCTATCAGTCGATTTATCAGCTAGGGAATCGGCTATGTATCTATCGGTCACATACCCTTAACCCCACTCCAATCGGCTGTACGTCACTCAATTGTTGTGCTGACGTAATCAAGTCGATACAACCACACCTAGTTACCTAGGATACACTAAAGCACATCTTAGTTAAGACACAACTGCTTTAGGAATCATCCTCTGCTAAAGTAATCGATGCTTTCATCGATCAATTAGGAACCCGATGCACTTATCAATCGGCTACACAGGCCAAAGTACGCAACCCTAGATCAGTAAGCTAACACAGTAGACACGCCTCTATTAGGCACGACCAAAGCACATCAATAGGCTAAACCTGATGCATCCTTATCGGTTAAGGCCAAGACCAATACACCAACCAATTAGATAGACCAAAGCCATGCCGATAATCCAATCGGCAAGATCCTTCCTTTTTCTATACTTGAAGTACTGTACCTTCAACATTCCTCTCCATATCAGCTGATTTGATCCCAGGTGAACTCAAATCGGCTAATCTCTTCTGGTCATATCCAGAAACTACTCATGCTGATTCTCTTCCGAATAGAAATCAGCAGATTTCCTAATGCTGTGTAGATGGTTCCCTCCTTCGCCAATTCTATTGGCTAAACCCCTATTATTCCAATCGGCTCTGTTGTAATCTGCAACAAGTAGCCAATTCTAGTTAGTTGTCCTCCTAAAGCTCTATCTAAGTTTAGTTTCAGATCTTATTGGTTGATATATGAGTGATGTGTTGAATGAGTGTTGGATTGCAACTTTATCGTGAATTAAGATAGTTTTATGTGCACACTTTGAATGTAATGTTGCATTGCATGTAGATACGACTACTTCCGCAAACGGTACCTACGAGATCTCCCAGAAGTCTGCGGAGGATGTTTCTGAAGACCAAGGGAACGTCACCAAGGGATTGTCTGAAGCCCCGAACCAAAGTTCGGAAGATAATAATATTAACATCCCTGACTTCAGCCTCACCAGTAAAGGCAAGCCCCGGACATAACCCACTATTTTAATTACACTGCAATTTATATATCTATTATGTAATTCTATGCATTACGTTCTTAGGAATTGCTTCGAACCCTAGATGCATAAATCCTAGGAACCAATGTACTGTACCGGAGTCCTTACCGTATAGATGCTCTGCTAATAGGACCGGTAGAAGTCGGGTGATTTCCTGTCACTCGCGCGATATAGGAGTTGTAATGCTTACATTCCTGTTACCACTATAAGGATGACGGACGGGGTTATGTGCAGTATCATGGAAGGGAATGATACCCCGTCTGTGTTGTTGAATTTTGATAAGGTCGCAGTGTGTGGTGATCGGGGTTAAGCGTTTGAAAGTACTAACCACATGCCATGAGTTTTAGGTAAGCGGCAAGCCTAGTAACCAATCGGCCCGAGGAGTGGACATACCTCCCACCACATGTATTTGGTTCTTTTGGTTACTTGATTCGATGTGTGGGAATACGTGTTGCAAGGGCAACCAGGAATACGGGTTTTGTAGTCGCGCTACAAACGTATGTCCTGCACTTTGGTAGCGCGTATGGTCCTGCAGTCGCTTGTGGTGGACCTGTCCACGAGTCGGAATGAAAGGCAAACGGTTGCTTCGGAACGACCCTTTAGCGTTCCAAGCGTGTGAGTTAGGTTTACCTTGCAAGGTTGAAAATTCGATTCAGAATCGTCCGCTTCTCATGAAGATTGAGACTGCTTGATCCCTTTGTCACATAGAGTAACAAGAGCAATATTATGGTTATCAAAGATGATGCTTGACCAAAGATTATACCATGCTTGCTTAGTTATAGGTGCTTACCTAGAATGTATAACCAACTAGAATCTGAAAGCTAAAAGTTGAAATTAAGGATCTACTCTTTGTTGCTTTTCAGCTGAAACTAAACCCAGAACCATTACAAGCCTTCATAAATCTAGTTACATGGCTAAGTATACCATGAGACGGGTAAGCCTTGCTGAGTATTAGTATACTCAGTCTTGCTAGTTATATGTTTTTCAGGTTATGTCTTTGAAGACCCTACTCTTCCCCTGTCTTGGCCCTGTGCTCTTCCAGATGGTTGGTCCGTGGAATGGGATCCGTCCCCGGCCAACATTGAGGATACCGAGTGATGTCGTGCCCGGGCTTAGCATGACATCCATCTTGACGACGTGTTGTAAATCATCGCGTATGTTTTCCGCTGCCAAAAACCATAACTTTAACCGTTTGTAATAATGTTTTCTAAATTTGGAACTTCGTACTACTTTTGGAAACTATTGTAATGTATTTCCCTGTAATGTAAAATATGATGGTGACTGTATCTCTGGACTCACCTTTGTGTGAGGTAACCTTATTTGATCCTGTATTCGGTGGTTTATCGGGACGTTACCCGACAGGCCAAGGAATTATACCGTTTGAAGCATGTTGGAGCCCTCAGGCATGGACTCGCGTACTTGAGCCGGTATAATTCAGGTTGGTTCTGCCACAGCCAAGGCCAGCAGTCCACACGTGGCAATGTCGACCAAAAGGTGCAATAACCTCTGCGACCACCCCGCAGCCAGCACAACGCAAGGCCTTAGGGCGAAGCTCAGCTCGAGGCCAGCCTACAAAATGCTTCTATGGCTGATCTGAGGTAGAAGATCAATGACGGTCGCGACGTGCGACGCGTCATTGAGCAAGGAGAAGGGACTGACTTGATAGATACCACGATGCCGATGCTAGTGACCGCTTTCCTACGTTCACCTCCAATATCACCGATCGTTCATACCCCAAGGACTTCAAACCAGTCCGCATCCCCAAGTATGACGGTAAGCAAGATCCAGGCCAATGGATTCGCTGCTACTCGGTCACCATCGAGGTGTCAGGCGGATCCAACTCCACCAAGGTGCTCTACTTTCCGGTAGCCTTGGAATCCGCACCTCTCACTTGGCTCGAGAGCCTCAAGCCGAACTCAATCGACTCCTGGGAGGATCTCAAGATGGCCTTCATTGACAACTTCCAGGGATCCATGATCCGTGTAGGTACTCACCATGACTTGTCCTAGGTTAAGCAGGAGATGAACGAGACACATGTACTCACCATGACTTGCCCCAGGTTAAGCAGGAGATGAACGAGACCCTAAGGTCCTACACCCGACGCTTCTTCGAGATCTGAGCCACCATCGCCAACATCACCAACGAGGACGTCATCCGCTGCTTCCAGAACGGCTTTTTCTCGAAGCACACGTACCACGACTTCAGACGCAACCGCCCAACTACTGCTGTGGAACTCCACGACATGATGGCATGGTGGGCCGACCAGGAGGATGAGGAGAACGAGTGCATCCCCAAGCGCAACAATGACAAGCAGGGCAACAACAATAACCACACGGACAAAGGCCAGAGGAACAACTCGATAAACCCCTGAAAACGCAAGCTAGACCATGAAGTCGCAGCTGTTGAGTGCAATCCGCGGGGCAAGAAGTCAGGGAACAATCAAACTCAGTTTGTGAAAGTTCTGCACAAGCAGTGCCCGGTGCACCCGAAGTCCAAGCATTCGCTCTTCGAGTGCGTCAGCCTTCGCAAGTCACTCAATGCTCCACTCCCTGATCAAGACGGCAAGCGGAAGGATCAGAAGGATGATGATAAGAGAGAAAAGTTGGGGGCCAAAGATTTCCAAGACCCAAAGAACATCATCAACATCATCTTCGACGGAGATTGCGGCTTCCCTTCGAAGCATGCGCATAAGCTAACTCTGCGCGAGATCCTCTCTATCGAGTCGGCCATAGAGAAACCTCTAAGATACAGCGAGGTCCCAATCTCCTTCTCTAGGGAGGACCAGTGGACCAGCTTCTCTGAGCTAGAAAAATTCCTGCTTGTCCTAGATCCTATCATGGCAGGCTCACAGTTGACCCGAGTACTCATCGACGGCAGGAGCGGCCTCAACCTGCTCTTCGCAAGTACACTGAAGAAGATGGGGCTGAACATCACCAAGATGCTCACCCCGAGCAAGGCTCCGTTCTATTATATCGTCCCAGGGAACACGGCTACACCACTCGGTTCGGTGGTCCTGCTAGTTACCTTTGGGACCAAAGACAACTACCGCACGAAGCACATCAAGTTCGAGGTGGCCGACTTTGAGTCGTCATGCCACGCCATCCTCGACAGACCGGCTCTAGCCAAATTCATGGCTGTATTCACTACGTCTACTTGCTACTCAAGATGCCAGGCAAGATACGGGTACTCACATTCTGCGGCAACTTGAAGAAGTCATATGACGTGACCAAGAGGCGATTGAGTACATGGCGACATCACGCGTGCCAAAACCTTCTGCAAAAGTCTTCGCAGCCACATAGAAGCTCACCGACACAAAGATGGAAGTTTCCAATCAGAGCCCTAGCCAGTCCAGGGTAAAGCCCAACCCCAGCAACGTCAGCATCAAGACCATCCAGCTGCTAGGAGGTGACCCATCCAGACAGCTTTGATTGGAGGCAGCTTGAGTGATAAATAGGAAAGCGCGCTCATCAGTTTTCTTAGAACCAACCATGACATAATCGCGTGGAAACCAGCGGATATGCCGGGCGTCCCCAAGGAGCTGATTGAGCATTGCCTAAAAATTGACCCCAAAGCCACTCCGAAGAAGCAACGACTACGACGCTTCACTCTAGACAAGAGGAAGGCCATCAAGGAGTTAGCATAACTACTCACGGCTGGTTTTATTAAAGATGTCTACCACCCAGAGTGGCTAGCTAACCCTACACTAGTTTTGAAAAATAATAATAATGAATGGAGGATGTGTGTGGATTACACTAATCTTAACAGACACTGCCCGAAGGACCCCTTTGCACTTCCATGCATCAACCAAGTCATTGACTCCATGGCTGGCTACATCTTGCTCTGTTTCCATGATTGCTACTCGAGCTACCATCAGATTGCCCTCAAGGAAGAAGCTCAGATCAAGACGGCGTTCAGCACCCTGTTCAGTGCATATGCCTACACAACTATGTCCTTTGGGCTGAAGAACACAGGAGCCACCTATCATTGGACTATCCAATTTTGCCTCGCTGACCAGCTACATCGCAGTGTTGAAGCATACATGGATGACATGGTCATCAAGACCAGAACCCACGATGAGTTCATCTCCGATCTCGAAGAAACCTTCAACAGCCTGCGCAAGTTCCGGTGGAAGCTCAACCCGACTAAGTGCGTCTTTGGTGTACCACAAGGGAAACTACTCGGTTTCATCGTCAATCACCGAGGAATTGAAGCGAACCCGGAGAAGATCACCGCCATTAGACATGGGGGCTCCTCGGACGATCAAGGATGTCTATAAACTCACAGGCTGTATGGCGGCTCTGAATAGATTCATCTCGTGACTTGGAGAATGGGAATTACCCTTTTTCAAGTTGCTAAAATGACAGGACATGTTCTAGTGGACCGAAGAGGTGGAGCAGGCACTGGAAGAGCTCAAACATCATCTGCAGTCACCCCCCATCCTCACAGCTCCACAACTAGGCGAGAACCTGCTACTCTACATCGCCGTGACTACTCACGTCATCAGCACGGTAATCGTGGTGGAACGCTAGGAGGAAGGCCATGCCTTCGGTGTGCAGCGGCCAGTCTACTTTGTCAGCGAAGTTCTTTCTGAATCCAAGGTTTGTTACCCATCAATTCAAAAACTACTCTATGCTATACTCATCACCTCCAAGAAGCTTCGCCACTACTTCGACGCATACAAGATCTCAATTGTCACTAATTTCCCATTGGCAGATATACTCCACAATTAGGATGCCACTGGACCTATCTCCAGTGGGCAATGTAACTAGGGGCTCTTACTCTCGACTCCAAGCCTCGCACCGCCATCAAGTTGCAAGCACTAGTTGATTTCATGGTAGAATGGCGAGAAAACCAAGTGGAAGCTCCTGCCAACCTGCCAGAGCATTGGGTGATGTACTTTGATGGCTCACTCAAGCTCGGAGGCGGTGGCACCGGATTACTCTTCATCAGTCCAACAGGAGAACAACTTAAGTATGTATTCCAGATACTATTTAAGTTCTCAAACAATGAAGCCGAGTACGAGGCAGTCCTATAGGCATCAAGCGACTACTTATCTATGGTGACTTCTTGCTGGTAATCCAACTAGTAAAAAAGGAGTGGGATGTCAACAAGGACACCATGGACGCGTACGTTGCAGAGATGTGCAAGCTCGAGAATAGGTTCTCGGGCCTGGAAATTCGTCATATGATTCACAACAACAACATGGGGGCGGATGTGCTCTCGAAGCTGGGCTCCGATTGAGCAAATGTCCCACCAGGAGTTTTTGGCCACGAGCTGCATCACCCATCCATCAAGATACCAGATCAAAGCACCTTCGCTCAGGGTCCAACAGAACCCGACCGAGAGGTCATGATGATCCAGGTTGACTGGCGGGTGACTTTTATTGACTTCATAAAGGAGCACAAACTACCCCCCCCCCCAAGCGTCGACAAGAAGAGTGCCGAGGCTGCACGTATCTTAAGGCGGAGCAAAGGGTACGTTCTGGTCGGAGACAACCTATACAAGCATGGATCAGCATCAGGCATACTCATGAAGTGTGTCCGCACAGAGGAAGGCAAAGAAATACTCCAGGAGATCCACGAAGGAGCGTGCGGGAACCATGCTGCTTCTCGTATGCTGGTCGGGAAGGCTTTCAGATCTAGGTTCTACTAGCCGACGGCTTTGGCAGATGCCGAAGAACTCATCCGCCGGTGTACCAACTGCCAGTTTTCAGTAGGTAGCCCCACGTCCCGGCTCACAATCTCATCACCATACCAACTTCATAGCCATTGTTGGTATTTCTTAACGTTCACAGAATAATCCGCAAGCGTACGGAGATACCCTTGTAGCACTTCACCCATGAGTATTCAAGGGTATCATATTTCCACGAGGAACGAAGGTACTAGCCTTCTAACTGGTTCATCCAAGGATGCACAGAATAAAGTAGGCGAGGATAGAGAGGATTCCTATAGCCTAAGAAATCTGGTAAGAAAGGTTCAGCCTCTACTTGCTTACTTCAGGCAACGACTTACACTTGGTCTGCCAAGTGTATCCAGCTATTAGCTCTACGCCCAGCCTGAACATGGGGGAGTACAAGGGATGGAAAGGGCTATCACCACCTATCGCCTACCCCGACAGACCGTGGGGAAGGATAGCAAACAAAGGTAACTACAAGCCTAGACACCATGTCTACGCTATCGATTACTACTTCCAGCCCCGGACAGACTCCATCTTAAGACTCAAGTCCTTAAGCTAAAAGCAACCGCTCAAGAGCGGACAATGATCATGCAAGCAAGTAAAGAGTAGAACTTACTTAAACAAGAGACTCACCACCATAGGAGTAACGAACACTTACTTAGAAATAAAGCATCCGTCGAGGTACAAGACCGGGGGGAGAGTGCCGACAAGCTGGCACTTCCCCCGAACCACCCCTCACTCTCTCCCTATTTTCTAAGAACTACGGAGGTAGGGCTTCACCTTGGAGCGGAGCTCTTCTCTTCTCTCTTGTGGTGTGTGTTTGAATGGGAGGCTTTCCTCCTCCTTATATAGCCCTCCAAGGGTGGCTCCTAGGGGGAACTTTCGGGGTGGTACCATCTACAACCGGCGTAGGGAACACGGTGGGAGACTCCAGGAAAAAGTTGGGCCTGATTGGGCCCAGTGGGGATTCGGCCACTCCCTTTCTGAGGCCTTTTGGCCCAATCTTCGGTCGGTGCACTCCTTGTGGGCTCCTTATGTGGATTCCGGGTGTTTCGCCTGAAGTTTAATTGATTTAGCATGTCATGTGGGCCCTTGTTTATTCATGTGATGCAGGATGGGATCTTCTGTGTACTTCTTCTGCGTCCTCTGCATGTTTTTTTTCTTATTTCAGACTTGGATCCCTAAAATGACTTAGTGGACAATACATCTGTGGAGCAAGGTTAGTGATAAACATATGCGAGTAAGTAAGGTTATTCTTATTTATTTCTGGGTATAGTTGACAGTTGGATTTTGCATTTAAGGGCCGCCAACAGCTGTTCACATGCTGGGGCCTGGACATGATACGGCCCTTGACAACTGCGCCAGGAGGTTTTATTCACGTGTTGGTGGCCATTGACAAGTTTACAAAGTGGATCGAGTACAAGCCAATTACAAAGCTCTCTGTAGATCGAGTGGTCAGCTTCATCTGTGACATCTTGCACCGATTCGGCTTCTCCAACACTATCATCATAGATCTGGGATCCAATTTCCACCCGCACGAGTTCTGGGAATTCTACGAGCACAGCGCCATTGAGGTCAAGTATGTCTCAGTGGCTCACCCGCGGGTCAACGGCTAGGTTGAGCGCGCCAACGGCATGATCCTTGATGGACTGAAGAAAAGACTCTACGATGAGAACAGCAAAAAGGGCGGCAAGTGGATCTATAAGATCTCATCAGTAGTCTGGGGGCTTCGCACGCAACCAAGCAAAGACATAGGATAGTCGCCTTTCTTCCTCATCTATGGGTCCGAAGCCATACTACCGGCTGATGTCATGTGGCAATCTCCATGACTGGAGATGACGAAGAAGGCGAGGCAGAAGAAGTTAGATGCAATGTTCTGCTCCAGTAGGTCCACTACTTACAAGGCATTCATCGTTACCATGACTGGAACGTTCAGGAAAGATCTTTCAACGTTGGAGATTTGGTCCTTCGCCACGTCCAGGATGAAACTGAGCTGCACAAGCTCAACTCGCGATAGGAAGGGCCCTTCATCGTGCTCAAGGTTACAAGACTAGGGTCGTATCGCTTACAACCCTGATGGCCAGGAGGTCCCAAACTCCTAGAATATCGAGCACCTACGCCATTTCTACCCTTAGATAACTTGCATCTAAAGTTGTCAGCTACAGCGCAACATCTTGTCATCAATAAAGAATTGATTCAGCCTCAAAATGACTAGTTTTTCTTTAGCTACATTGCAAGAACTCGGGGGCTGTAGCCACGAGTACTAACAATACGCTAACTATAATAAGTCTTCAACTAGACTCGAGAGCTACACCACGAGTACTTTTTGACACGACTACTTCGCAACGGCCCTATGGGTCGCCAAGCACTGAGTACTTGCGAACATTATCGACTACTTCGAGTACTACCCTACAAAGTTCACCAGAACTGATGGCCCTAGTTACTATGATGCAGTTGGAGAGGCTTCTATGCCTACAAAGTAACCTAGGATATCGCACGACGCGATTCACCCTAGTTTGTCTACATTCCTATTTTGGACTTAACTTTTGAACGCACAACTTTTGACTACCTCCAGAAGCGTTGCCTTCTGGGTAGCTCCATATGGGCATCTCTACTATCTCTAAGTCCTACAATTTTTGGTCCTACTCTATGAGTCAGCACACCGAACATATCAATAGGGAAGCATCTAGTACATATATCTATAGTCATACATAGCTACGACAGAGTATTCAATGTTTGCACATCTGAATCTACTCCTGCTCTAAGCTATCGGCTAGCTTCTAGGCTACCGGCTTCACCTCTTCAATAGGTTCCTTGAACTTGTCTTCAGTGCAGTCAGTAGACATCCCAGTCGCTAGTGAATCCAGGTTGGCCTTGGGCCAATAGGACTTTACGAGTCCTAGGATGTGCTCCACGTAGGTCCTGGTGGTTTCTAAGACATAACTAGAAATTTTTTGGGGGGCGGAGTCGCTCTAACAACGTCTTGTTGCTCACCACCCCTTCTTCTGATGGATCCACCATGTCGACCACAACTTGGGCAGCACCCTTGAGCTCTTCAAGTTCCTTCTTGTTTTGCTCTTTTTTAGCGGCCATCTCCCTGACCTCTGTCATACACTCCACGAGTTGTACATTTGCATCTTGGAGGGCTCGAATCGACTTCTCCGCGTCATCTGAACGATGGTACATAAGGTTCTTCAAGTCAGTGATCTCGTCATCCTTATTTCTTATGATATTATTAAGTTCTGCAAGCAAAAGGAGATGAAGAAGCACTTCTACTAGTTCAGATACTACTCTCCAGTTATGGCCAACAAGGATAAAGCAGTCGACAGATTATTACCTCGGTAAGACTTGGCCTATAGTCTGTTTCTGTATTTCAGATTTTCAATCTCCTTTGTCAGCAGCCAGACCTCCCGGGTGTGCTCGAGTTTCAAGGTATCCAGTTCATACCGCACTTTAACATTCTCTGCTGCTTGTGCTTCAATTTGTTGCTCCCTGGTCTGCAACTGCTAGAATTTGATCTCCATGGCTCGCAATTTGTCCGACTTGATGCGGGATCGGTTAGCCATGGTCTGTTTGACATTAAGAAGAAGTTTAAGAAGAAGACATACTATTCGACAACAGCAAATATGGACTGCTCAGAGCACTAACCGTGGAGAACCAGAATAAATCCTAGAATGACTCATTGAACTCCATCATACGTTCATCTACTAGCATTGGATCATCAATGAGCTCCCATGGGATGCCGCTCTCCCAATTGACGGCTGCATCGGAGCTACAACTGTTGAACCACCCGCAGTGCCTTGCTCGTCAGGGTCATGTTGCTACGCCTGCAGGCTTCCTGACACATGGTTACTTCATAAGCAAACATGCAAGCAACAAAGAACTCGGGTGAAATGCAGATCAACGCAACCTACCTATGGGATTTTCTTGAGGCTGTTCTGCGTTCACCGGCTCTGGTTCAGCAATTGGCACGTCCCCTTCATAGGCACCTTCAACTTCTATGGGTGAGGGGACATGGGCATTTGGTTGCTGCGATGGTTTAGCAACCTCCATGGCCGCTAGTGTCACATCAACCACCTTCTCTGGCTCGGAGGCTCGGGCATTTGTGGCACCACCAGGCTGCTCTAAGCCCAGAGCATAAGACGGCCTGCATATGAAAACAACATTATAAATTGTTACTAGACAGATAAGAACCTCCAATACACAAGGGAAGAGCACTCGGATACTTACAGTGCAGACTTCTTTATGGACAATACTTTCTTCCTAAGTACTCGGGGCACTGGTCCAGTACCCAGAGCACTTGTCACCGTAGGTTCACCAGTCGAGGGTGGCGTTTGCCCCAGCTGGGCAACCGCGATAGTCACCCTCAAAAACGCAGTCAGTCGGGGCGGTGATCGCTCCGGTGCGGCCTCAGCAGTACCACTTGACGAGTTAACTGCAACAGTGGGCACGCCTTGTCCCCTTGTAGTGTTATCCCTGATCTCCTCTTCAACCGTACCCCTGGTACATTTGGGTGTCGGGAAGCTACCGACAACAATCAAGATGAAGGGGGAATTTCAATAAAAAAAGCCCAAGCGAAAGCAGGAAACGTACTCGAAATGCAATGACAAGCGCTCACGTGGACGTTCCGACATCACCACCAGCTGGTGAGGCGCTGGCCTTGCGCTTTCGAGCGGTGGCTTTTGGTCCCCGCGGATGGCTAGGAAAAAGATCACCACCAGGAGAGCAATCTCTCCTAGGAAGCCTTCTTACCCTGGCCTTTCATCACTTCAACCAGTGTGTGACTATCGTCACTATCCAGATCATCATCCGCATTGATTGGATCAAAGGAAGGACGGGAGATGGGCACTTGGTACGCCGATGGCTGCAAATGCAGCAGACGTGCGATGTCCGGCATCGGCGGCATACTTCTATATACATTCACATCCTGCTGCAACAAGATTGACAGATGAGTTAGTATCACTCAAGACAAGATTGTGGTATAGAAGGATACGGATACATACATGCTTTGGAGGCTCCTTAGCGAAGTACATCTTTGGGACATAGGGCACTGTCTCGCGCCCATGAGTTCTCGGCTCACTCGAACTACGGCATCAAATCGCTGAATCGGCTCTATAGAAAACCGAGAAGGGTCTAAGACTCCAAGATAGTCGAAGCCAAACCTCGCCCGCTTCTGCAGTGGCTGGATCCACCTGCGGATCCATAAGAACATCACCACTACGCCAGTGACGCCCGCATCCCTTTGCTTTTTGATCATACCGAGCAATTCTGGGATCTGGCTTTCATCCTTGCAGGACTTGGACCACTCGGGCGTGATCTTAAGTGCTCCCGCAGTCCTCTCTAGCAGGGAAGGTGCATGATTTCTGATAGCCCTTTTGAAGTGAGTGGTCTTAGCCTCCGATGTCTCCCACGAGGGTGCCTGAAACTCCAGTTTTTCTAGGATTAAACAAAGATGAAAATATGAAGGATGGAGTTGGGATTAAGATGATGCAACTGGATTCCTTAGTAGAAGAGCAGATCATAGAAAAAATTAGAAATCGGGAGGGCTAATCCTCACTCAAAGAATTATTGAAAGAGAACTATCTCATCAACTCCTTCATATGGCCTTTTATCCCCCGTGGCAGGGCACCACTGGATGACTTCCTTGCTCTGGAAAAGACCCTCATCAACCGAGGGCCTGGAGATCAGCTTCGGAGCACTTACTTGGTTTCCACCCATCTCTAGCGGTGATGGCGGCCTTAAACTCCTTTTCTTTCCCATTGGAGGTAGCTCGCTTGTTGCCGGCCATCCTTGTGGTCATGAGATGCTTCACTCGCATGCGCTCGGTGGCTGCAGTGAGAAAGGTGGCGGAGCAAGGTTCTTGGGTAGGACGAAGGATTGTGTGGCTTCTTCTCACACTGAGAATGAACTAGATCTAACTCTGGAAGTGGCGGCGGCTGTGAGACAAAGGAAGACGAAAGGCTCAAGCAGTAAAAAGCAAAAGTGAAAAGGGTGACTGAAACCCTAGGTCACCGCACGGTTAAATAACCAGCGGCGGGCCCAAGTTCACTATACGGAATGCGAAGAGTTTTTTCGGGATAAGATTTATTTTGAGCGGTAATTTCAGGAATTTTTGGGAAACTTATTTGTTTAACCATTTTTCAGGGATAACGTCCCAAAAAAGGGGTTTTTGAATTTTCGAACCAATTTACCCATTTTAACCATCAATTCAAACTCTTACTTTTTTTACACAACCCATGCCTTTCGGATCCTTTTTTTTCCAAAACTGAGAATTTGGACTAAAGGCTCGGGGGCTCCGGGACACGTTTCATCGATGGCTTATTTTCCAAATTTTTTGGAAGATAAGGACAAAAGATTCAAGACTAATTTGACCCTCATCCTGATTCTTCGATTCAACCTAAGGTTCGAGGGCTACTACTCCATATGGAGTGCGAGTTCAATCACACCCCATATAAAAGAAGATTTGAAAACTATTCGGGGCATGAGCACCTCACAGCCTCGATGCAGCCAAGAAAGTACTCGAAAGACACGTTCAAGATGAAGTTCAGGAGAACTCGAAGACGCCTTCAGAAGTATTTGGAAGCCTGCAGTACTCGACTACGAAGAGCTCGGGGACTTGTCAGACTTGGAGCCACGGGAGTGCGCACATGGCGTACATATTCTAGGATTAGGGATGGGACATGGGCCACGCCCTGCATTAGTTGTAACTACTCATACCGTAGTAGAATTAGTCAGAACATAAGGAAACTACCCGAGTAGTACTCGGGTAGGACTTCTAAGCTCGTATCTGGCTAACATTTCCATATAACCCTGTCCTCTCAGACTATATAAGGGCGGGCAGCGACCCCCTCGGAACACACCAACACCTAAGGCAATACACATAACGTAGGGTATTACGCTCTCGACGGCTTGAACCTGTCTAAATCTTGTGTTACTTGCACCGTCGAGTTCCTGATCTCGGCGACTCGCCACCTACAATCACCACCTCGGGGGTATCCCTCGGTGGGCTTGGAGGTTAAACACCAACAAGATGTATTTGGTATTTTATTTACCTCTCGTACTACCTGCAGCTTTCTATGTATAGGTGTCTATATCAGCCATCAATTTTTAAGTTACTTTATTCTATATCACGTTTTCATGTATTTGATATTTTGACTTGCAAAATCTAAGTATGATGATTCAATTTAATATTGGGTTACTTTGAATATGGATGCATATTGTAGCACGTAATATTTAAATTTGATGATTAATTGTAATATGGGGTCAACTTGAATACATGTCTATCTTTTTACAAAGTTTTTATATGTAGGTATTAAATATATTTATATGTATGTGTTAGTGATGCTGTTGAAGCCAAAAACTCGTAACTTAGATGTTGGACTTAGATGATTATTATTTAGCGAAAGAAACTCCAGCCTAAATTATTATTTAACGAAAGAAACTCCAGCCTAGTTGTTATAGCACGTGGGTAACATCCAGCTGATCTAGATCTAACTTATTGGAGCGAATTAAAAGGTTATGAATTAAATTAAAAGTTATATTTAAAAATAGTTTAGGGCCTCCATGCTGACTTTGGTCAAAAATATATATATGTTTTGATGTTTTATTCCGTCGAATCTATAGATTTTCCCCCACTTTGACTATTGTACATTTTTTATTAGTTTTTAGCCCATCTGACTGCATAAATTGGCGCACTTCAGAGTTTTATCATCTTGGCCATGGACAGTTCCAAACATATCTTTAATGTTATTTTTAACTCTTTTTTTAACTTCCATTTTCTCCAGCTATTTCTCCCAATTTCTTCCTCTTCCATTTTCTTACCCAGGCCTTGTTTAGTTCCCCTCCAACTTCCAACTTTTTTCACTCTCTCTCCGTCACATCAATTTTGGGACACATGCATGGAGCAGTAAATGTATGTAAAATAAATAACTAATTGCACAGTTTAATTGTACATCACGAGACGAATCTTTTTAGCCTAGTTAGTCCATGATTAGATAAAATTTATCAAATACAAATGAAAGCGTTACAGTATCTCCGGTTGAAAAGATTTGCAATCTAAACAAGGCCCCATTGGAGAAGTTCCCTATTTAGTTCGACTCAGTTGTTGAATTTATATTGTGCCTCAGATCTTGATGTTTCGAAGAGGGGCAGTGGCAGCAGGAGCGGCTGTTGGAGTTATTTGTTGTGTATATTAGGCTATCGACTTAGGGAAAGTTTGGCAGGGTTTTAACTATGGCTGTGGCTCCTCTAATGGAGCGGCTTCTCTGATGAAGTTGGAACCATTTTGAAAGATATTTGGTAGAGTGACTTCTCCTATTTTTTTCAATGAATACATGGAAGATATCAAATCTCCAATGTGCCGCTAGCTATATGACTGATTGTACGGATGGATTTTATATTTACCTTACAATTTATAATGTGATTTCATAATAATACGATTTCATATGAAATTACATAGTAATGAATATACTTATAGACTAAATGGATAATTTCTCTTTTCTCCTTTTTCTTTTTCACCACATTTTACTCATTTTTCCTACGTTTCTTTTCTCTTCTCACTTTTTTTACCTTCTTGTCGGTTCAATCTCCTTTTTTATCCTTTCTCCACGTTGACCCACATCTGCCCAGATGTGGCTCTGCTTTGCCCATCCCTAAGCAGCCGTTGCGCTGCCTCTGCCGCTACTGGTCGTCTGCTCGGACACTGCTGCTATTTCACTGCTGCTCCCTCCCTCCCCTATCCCCAGCTGCGCCAAGATCCGGTGATCCCAGGCGAGGCGCTTTTGCTATTCTCCCGCCGCCGCTGCCCCTAGCTTGTGCCCAAGTCGGGTCGTGCCGCCGCGCAAGCGTCATCCTAAGATTGGCACGGTGCTGTTGTCGTTTATTGGCACCTTTGAGAAGGGTTAATGTTATTTGTAAAATACCTTAGGGGGAAGCAGCATATTTATTCTGATTGTAGGCAGGGTATTTGTTGGTTTGCCGTAGAGCATTTTTTTTAAATAATTGCTTAAGGTGAGCCATATGTTTCAAGTTTCCATTGTTGTATTTTAATGTACTACTTTGTCAAATCTAATACATAAGCTTTAATTGTTGTATCAGTAACACTCGATTGTTGTGTAGTCAGTCCCTTGCAATAACCATCAATAAGAGCCAGAGTCATTCTCTTAACAGGATGAGGATATATTTGTCTAAACAGGTGCTCTGTCATAGCCAGTTATATATGAGACTATCAAGAGTGACAAAAAGGACTCAAGGTGTTAATCGAGGACCAGAATGTCTAGGAGAAAATAAGGCTAAAAATATTATCTACAAAAGGATCTTCTGATCAGCAATCGATACATGCTCCGCATATTTAGATAACTACACAGCATAGTCCTCCTGTGAAATGGCATCTCAAACATAATCATCTTCATCAATGAAAATATATAATCAGGTATTGCTAAAAAATATATGAGCAAGTATCAAAATAGTGGATATATGCTATGCAACAATTAAAGCTTATGTATCAAAATATATAACTGGTCATGTCAAAACATCTGTTTAGACAAATATATCCTCATCCTGTTAAGAGAATGACTCTTGACTCTTATTTATGGTCATTGCAAGGGACTGACTACACAACAATCGAGTATTTTTTTTCTTCTCAATCAAATTTCTGACCAATTGAAATTATTGCATGTAACAACGTTCGGCGATGGAATATTGAGCGAAGGTAATACTAAATTCACCCGATTTCGATTTTTAGAGCAAGAGTCGGCAAAACAAATTGAGTGAAAACTATATAGATAAAACAATCGAAAAACCTACATCGTCTCATCCTATCCACTCATGCACATCGAGTCACTCACTACAGGAAAATAGGAAAATAGTGTAATTTCGTCGGCCAGAAACCGATGAAAATAGCCCAAAAGCTGTCGAAAATAGCTATTTTCATCGGTCGGTCGACGAAATTAGGCCGACGGAATAAAGTAGATGAAAATAGCTTTATTTTCATCGGCAACCGACGAAAATAAAGATATTTTCGTCGGCCAGCACGGCCGACGAAAATATGTTCACATTTTCGTCGGCCTCGCTGGCCGACGAAAACAATGGTAATATTTTCGTCGGCTACCTGGCCGATGAAAATACTGGTCACGCTACAGTATTTTCATCGGCCATCTGGCCAACGAAAATAATGGGATCCTATTTAAAAAAAACAGCAGTATTCTCAAGCTAGATATGTAGAACTCTTTCAGTTGGATTCAATCAGCAAGCCTTATAAGATGCTATGGATCTGTTTGCAGGTGAAATGAAAAGGTACATGTATAGACAGCAAAGCCATCCAACAAGCATTGTTTTAAGAAATCTGGTAGTACGACAGAAGGCTAAATCTGTACTAACTTACAAAATGGGCAACAGCACTCAAATTTTCAGGAAGTGTCTCCAATAGTTTTCTTTTAGTAGGTTCATACACTCCCACAAGTATCGCAGAAGCCCTGGAATAAGTTATAGATATGTTAAGAAAAATCACATACACAGGATCAATATAAGACAGCAATATCATCCCATGGTATCTTTGCATAAGGTGAAATCATGGAATATGACTTCTTAATATGTGCATGCCAGTCAGTTAAAATGTGAAACAGCACTTGATCAGCTAATGAAAATATAACAGGAAGTGCATCACATCATGAGTTATTACTACTACTTCAATATAGCATCCAACAGAAGTTGGTGCCACGTAAGATAAGCTCACAGCTTACAGACCAAAATTGCTTTAATAATCAACCAAATATCATGCAAAAGGTATAACAAGTAAACATCAAAGATGCTATATGAAGAAGACATATAATGTACTCACGGGAGAACACCAGCAAGATTTCCAGCTAATCCAGAATAGAGGCCTTTCCATTCAATTTGGCTTCCACCTCGAGCAGCCTGCAAAAATCACAAATTTCTGACAGTGTGTCATATTAATATTCCAAGGTACTGGTAATGATTAGCAGAAAAATTGACTCATATGGAAAATTAGAAATGCAACATAATTTGAAAAACTAGGCAGCCAATGTCATTTTTTGGACCATGAGTGGAATAGGATTTAGTTGTCATTCAAGCATGCTTAGATGAATATTTTATATGCACAACACATACTGCTCTTGTTCTCAAGATGTCAGGTTGTAGAAACAGCTATCGTGCAGCAAAAAGATGATTGACCTGAAGCCTGGTTTTTATTGTGTCAATTGGGTACAGTGCTGTTCAACCACAACACCAGCGGTTCCTCCAGCTATGCTGCCCTCTGAAAAAGACAAAGTTATACAACGATCAGTGTCATTTTCTTTTACCAGAAGGCAGCTGAACTATATTGAGCCGAACTGAGCAAACATCAAAGATTTTCTAAGCCCAGCAATACAGTTAGCGATACAGGGCCAACCACCAGTCCAACACTCAAACCCTCCAGACATAACCACATCCAAACAAGGTTTCAATAAGAAACTAGCTCTCAGAGCAGCAGGATTGCCATATTACAATCAGCGTACTCCAGATTATGCTACATTACGACCTAAGCTATAATATTGTGACTAATGACAGAAAGGGGATGTTCTGGTCAAAATAAAGAGTAAGGTGATGTTATAGCACTTATGCAGAACCCCTGCAGTTAAACCCAGCTAGGGTTTTGTTTAACCGATTTCATCATGGAACTTAGCAGCAACTTCCTAGCTCACACCAGTGACCATGAGCAACCAAAAATTCTGGCTGTACTGCGGAGCACAGATCCAACAAACACAAAGAGATAATACTACGGGAGAGAGATATGATAAGAGAGATCGACGCACCAAGCAAAACCTGTAGGAAATTGAATGATTTCTCTTCTCCACCTTCTCCCATGTCTGAATCCGGTGGCGGGCGTAGCTGCAGGCAATGGCGATTCAATTGAAAACCCCCAGGAAAACTTGGTAAATGAATGTACTGGATTTCTTAGGTTGATTTCGTTTTCTTGCTTCTTAGTTGTTCGATTAAACTCTATATTTCAATTTTGACCTGCATACATTTATAGTTGATTTCACAAAGTTGGTAACAATACCATTTTTGTCATACAGTAGAATAGGAGTCTGTATTACTTTGCTTGTCTGAGAATTTTGGTCTTTTTTTTGAAAGATAGAATTTTGGTCTTTCAAGTTCCATAAGTACCTAGCCCAGCAAAGACCGGTGGAAATTATATATTACTGTTGCAAACAAAAACAACTCCACATAATCTAGAGAACGTCATGGTTGGCAACAAAATTTCAGTGGGATTATATTCCGGACACCGAAATTCATGGAGGATTCATACAACTGATTTGCAATGGGAAAAAAAAATCTGAACACAATTAGGTTGGTAGATAGTGCTTTGATTATATGAAACCATAAAACTTGACAGTTTGTGGTCTACAAAACAAACAGAAACATAGACGTACTAGGCTGCCTTAAAGTCACTACGAAATCCATGCTGCATTGCATCAGACTGAAGCCAAATGCTGCAAATGTACCTGGCAGATGAGGTCCCCGGCCAGAGTTAGCACAGCAGCAGTGACCGCCTTAGTTGCAATCGGATTCTTATCAAGCGACATCAAATACCTGTAGCATTGCAAAAATACAGTTTCAAGATGTAGCATTGCATAAATACCAGTAGCAGCTGCAGGCAGAGCATAAGACGTACTGAGCGCAGAATCGAATTACCATGCCAAGAAGAACCGCCAATCCTTCGCGCCGGTAGCGCTTCCTCCACTGGTTCCTGCGGCCGGAGCGGAATTGTTGCAGCAGGAGGCGGCATGGAGCTGCTGGAGACGCCCAGCCCCGGCCTTGCGCAGGTGGGTGGCAGCTTGGGCGGAGAGGGTGGCGGGTCGGGGAGTAGGAAGAGCGAGGCGGCGGGAGTGGAGATGAGGCGAGGTCGGCAGCGCGGGGGCCGCTCGGGGGCGGCGGGCCGGCGGCGCGGTGCGGGGGCGGCGCGCCGACGGCTCGGGGGCGGGGCGGCGGGGGCGTAGGGGCCGCGCGGGGGTTGGGGCGGCGCGGGATAAAGAAAACGCGTGCAGCGTCATAGCTATTTATATTAGGCTAACTATATTTTTATCGGCCAAATTAGACCGACGAAAATATTTTCTTTCTTTCGCGGCTGTTTCCAGACCGACGAAAATTAGAGTAATTTCATCGGTTTGGGAAGGACGACAAAATAATTTAGTTATTTACGTCGACTTGATTTGGACCGACGAAAATAAATACGGCCGACAAAATTGAGCTGTTTTAATATAGTGATTGTATTTACCTACATATCTTATTGACTCCCTGCCTCCAAGAACCCAACCAACCACTGCTCTTCCCGAAGCACCATGCTGAGGAGCTCGTCGTCACGCACATCGATCTACATGGCAGCTGCAATCGTCGCGCTAACATGCCAAAACTGCCAACCTCCTGCTAATTCGGTGGCACACCCGACGGACGGAGGCGACAATACAATAACATGTCATAATTGCTAATGGAACGTAACTTTAACTTACGCTGATATACATAAATCAAGATATAGATGGAAACGTAGGCTCTTGTATCATGCGGACTTTAGGGACTCATTTGGATACTTCAGAATATTGCATCTGTATAGATGGAAACGTAGGCTCTTGTATCATGCGGACTTTACGGACTCCTTTGGATAGTTTAGAATATTGCATCTTTATTGGATTCGACGTGGACTCTTCTGGTTAGTTTAGATCGTTAGATCTAATTAGATGGTGCAAATCTTTCTTTCTTTTTTAATTAATATGGGAATTTCTAGATCCTCTTGGCGAACGTGATGGCTTGTTTTAACACTATTGTATTAAGATAATAGATCACTTATACGTGGTAGCGGGTGCTCGAGCGCCCGGCCGAATTGATTTTCACCACTTTTCATATTTTCGTGTAAAAAATCAGAAAAAGATATTTCATATTTTATAAAACATTTACACATGGACTCAAATCTGTGCCGAGTATCGGGCTAAATCCAAGATCTCTTGCTTCCTGTGTAGCCTCTTTTATCTTCTTACCTACAAAGCAGATCTTACCTATATAGGTGGTGCTATTATTTTGACTTCACTTCTCCACTCCTAGAATTACATATCTGTCACTCTAAATGATCTCAAACTGCAAGGGTGGAGGGGCGCCGGCGCTGGATGCGGAGGTTGAGGCGTCGTCGCAGATCGCGTAAGCATGGCAGTCATGAGACGGGGAGGCGGAGCAGCGGCGCCTAGATGGGGAGGTGAAGTGGCAACGGCACCTGGACGGATCGGAGAGGCGGCAGCTTCTGGACGGAGGAGGGGTGGCGGCACCTGTACAGACGGGGAGGTGGAGGCGGAGCGGATAGGTGCGTCGCGAGCGCTCAGGGAAGTGCCGCCCAGACCCTCGAGGTGGGGAGCGCTCGCCCCCGGAGAAACACGAGGACAGGGGCGGACGCCCCCATATCGTGAACTTCTAAATAGTGGGGAAATTGGGCCCGGGTCAATTTTCACGCAGGCTTCCAGCCCTGGAAAAAGGCTGGGAACCCGGCGGGGAAATAGTCAGCCTAACTAGCACTAAAAATCCTCGAGAAAGGGTCAGAAACCCGGCGGGCTGCCAAACTAGCCCTAAAAGTTCCCCTCAGGGGTTTCGTTCCAAGGGCTAATAACCCTTTGCTCCCAAACTAAGCTTTGAGGTTAGAATAGATGATAAGTTTTTCGTAGTTCACATAGGGTTAAAATCGATGCACAACTTTTTTTCTTGTATGTGCATGTTCCAAATATACCTTTTGGAAAATTGTATTTTTTTTAACAGAGAGACGTATCACTAGGCTAGAAATTGTTTGTGCTGGTGTGGCATTTGTGCCGGTGGTTTTGAAAACCGCTAGCACTCTATTGTTAGCACAAATCGCATATATGTGCTACCAGGTGCTCAACTGCCCGGACAAATTGATTTTCACCACTTTTCATATTTTGTGATAAAAATTCACTAAAAAGATATTTCATATTTTACAAGACTTCTACACATGGACTCAAATCTGTGCCGAGTATCGGGCAAGAATCCAAGATCTGTTGCTTTTTGTGTAGCCCTTTTATCTTCTTACCTACAAAGCAAATCTTACCTATATAGGTGGTGCTATTCTTTTGACTTCACTTCTCTGATCCTAGTATTACATATCTGTCACTCTAAATAATCTAAAACTAGAAAAGTTGTCAACTATGAGGTTATAGATCTCTCCAGCACTGCACTTTGTTGTGAGTTTTTCTTCATCCAATGTCGTTCAAAAATTCAAAAATTCATTGTCAAAATTAGATATGAATGACAAATCATAGCGAAGATTTGTGCTGGAGAACGATCTTAAATAAAAAAAATGTGAACTGCGAAGTTTTAATCTCATCCGATCCATCTCTACAATTTTGATATAAAATTTTGTTCAGCCAACTTTATATACAAAAGGATAGTGATTTTTCCACTAAAAAATAGTCTTTTTGATTTTTGCTGGCCGGGCCATATAAGCAAACAAATATATGCCATATACACTAGCACCACCATGTTTTTGTACTGACGGCCGGCAATATTTTTTAAAAAAAACGGGCGGCTGGCAATACTGAATGTCAGCGATAGAAAGGGAGGTGGCAGTAGCAGGAATGGTTTTTTAGTTTGTATTTGATTATCCACTTGGAAGGATTGATTGCCCCCTATGCCACCGAATGGGTCCCAGGCCATGGGATTGCTGTCATCCATCTGCTGCCACATCACGAATAGTCATGAAGACTATGATCATTGGGCCTGTCCGTCGTAATGGCAATGTCGTTAGCTTGTTGACCGGTAGCTATTGGAAAAAGAAAGAGTCAAAAGTATGTGTAGAACGGCGACCGAAAGTATCATGTTTGACGTGGATTATTATGACCTGAAAACAGGATATTTTCGTCGGCCAGAAGCTGACGAAAATAGGCCCAATGCCGACGAAAATAGTCGTTTTCGTCGGCCTCCCGACGAAATAGGCCGACGAAATAAACTCGACAAAAATAGGATTATTTTCGTCGGCAACCGATGAAAATATAGCTATTTTCGTCGGCCTAAGAAGCCGACGAAAATATCCTCCTATTTTTGTCGGCCCACCCAGCCGACGAAAATGAGTTACCTATTTTCGTCGGCTCCTTGAGCCGACGAAAATATATGGCGTATTTTCATCGGCCACTGGCCGACGAAATTACCGTGACATATTTTCATCGGCTACGTTGGCCGACGAAAATAATGTAATATATTTTCATCGGCTCAATGGCCGACGAAAATAATTGACTGCTGCCCAGTATTTTCGTCGGCCATCCGGCCGACGAAAATACTGGAACGTCCAACCAGCAGCTGCAGCTACCTGATGCCCTATATAGGTCCTTCATCAACATACAATCAGATCAGATTTATGAAATACATCAACATCCAATAAATATAATTGAAGAACGAGATACGATATCACATGATGTCGATAACCTCCAAAGCAGTTATTTAACATAACATACATATCCATAAGCATAACATATCCAAAGCAAGTTATCCACCGAAGGACGTTCGACACGCTCCCCTGCTAGGCCTACTTAACGTACATAACATACATATCCAAAGCATAACATATCCAAAGCAAGTTTTCCACCGAAGGACTTTCGACACGCTCCCTGCTAGTCCTACATGGCAAGTGCAAGAGCCTACAACGCGAAAACACAAATCAAGGAGGAGGGGTAATGTTATGTCCGCTGCCGCAGTCACCTCCAGAAATATTACGCGGTGCCGATGGTGGCGTGGACGGGCTGGCAGAAACTCCTCGAGGATGAGTACTCGTCGAACCCTGATTATAGAAAAAGTTAAATCTATTTAGTACGCATATGTAAGACAATTTGAGCATTGCTAGTTATACGATATAATTACCACTTGTGGAGATGGTACACGCACAAAAGGTACAAAATTCGGCGGTGGAGGAGGAGGCGAAGGAAGAGGTGGCAAATTAAATTGTGAGCCAAGAGTAGCCGCTAGCATTTCCTAAAAACCGAAAGTAGATTAAATATCTTATATCAATGAAAAGTGCATAAAGACTTGAAAAAATATAAAACTTGCATAGTAGCTGAATCTGTCGATGCT
Source organism: Panicum hallii (assembly GCF_002211085.1). Lineage (NCBI taxonomy): Eukaryota > Viridiplantae > Streptophyta > Magnoliopsida > Poales > Poaceae > Panicum > Panicum hallii. The sequence goes on along the minus strand of NC_038048.1, from coordinate 29,483,236 downwards.
GAGCGAAAAAACCTTGCATGTACTCGTGCTGTTGCCTTGCCCACTCCTCTTGCCTCTGCATCGCCTCTTGATGCTGCCTTATCTGCTCCTGCATTACAGTTTCCCTTTGACTTTGCCGTTGGTAGCTCCGAGAATTCTGAGTGGACTGGGAACACCTTGCCTCACTCAAAGCACCACTTGTATCAATAACTCCATTCAACATGCTAAACCTGCCATGTTTCTTCCCTCCCCCACTTGAGTATAATGCACCGACATCCACATCACTCGTCCTCCAATCATACTCCTCCCCATGACGTGCCACCATTTCATCGCCATATCTCGCCTACCATTCAGGCAACCAATAATAAGATTATATTGAAATCATCGCTTAATTGAAATCATATTATTTTACTAACCAGAGTCTGCGTGGTATTGTCACTGCAAAGCAAATCTGGCTGTGTAGGATCTGGGCCGTGGTGGCCTCGAATGTATGTTTCAATATAGCTTGGTGCCACCCCACTTTGTGCCTCCTGATAAAAAAAATTGTGATATTGCAAGTAAGCACATAGTAAACAAATTGAAATAATAAACACGTACCATTCGACGAGCCAAACGAAGATGTCCATCAGCCCCATATCTTTGCGTAACCCGTGGTCCTACTTGACGATTAGCTCTCTTCATTCTAGATTTTTCCACAAAGCTAGGTGAAGCCCAATAAGCACAAAGTGCTCGCCAAGCATCCGGACACTTTCTCAACCAAGGCAAACCGCTAATATCAACTTCAAGGTACTCATCCTCTCGAAGATATATCTCAGAAGCACCCAATTTCTTGTTCATGTCTTGCAGCTTTATTTTCTTGTAGTACAAACAAACGCACTGTATACGAGCATTAGACATCATGTCCCTTACCACCTTCGTCGCTGCCTTGTCAAACACAGAACGAGCCCTATCTTGTAGGCACTGTTCCTCCCCCTCCGGCAAACGATACCTCTCCTAAAAAGAAAAATTAATTCATTAGTCAACTCATAAATGAATCCAATAGATATTAGTTATACAAGTTAGACAAGTTAAGATAAAAAAGTACCCAGAACTCATTCCAAACTCTCGCTGCCGTCGTGACGCCCTGGTCATCCGATTGCAGCTTATAATGCTCCCACTTCAATGCAGGCTGAAGCACACCTCCAACTGTGACCATTCCTGGGTAGTGAAACCGACAAAGTGTTTCCAATGTTGCATTCACAGGTCTTAACCTATTTCTTCCCTCCTAACAAATATTGTCCCACTGCCTGCAATTATTACATGTTATCCATCATGTTTCTTACTTGAACTATACAATATATTAAATAAAACAATCACAATAATAAAATATATTACTTACCAATCCCCATGTAGCCTAATCTGTCGACGATTTGCTGGATTGGTTGCTGCAGGAGTCATCACATTGTTGCCTCTAAATCTAAATGTGCTGTATTAGTTAGCTAGCTCATACAAAATTTTTCATGAAATGATCATAAGTACCTGAACACAGTTTGTGCAGCAGTATCCTCCTCTTCATCATCCTCCTCCTCCTCCTCTGCATCTCCATCATCTCCATCCTCGTACTCTTCTCTATCCTCGCACCCATCTCCCTCTCCACTACCTCCATCGCCATCCATGTTCGCGACATATTCTTCCTCATCCGCACCCCTACCTTCCTCTTCTTGCTGTTCAAATACAAATATATATTTATTGTTATAAAAAATAATTTACACATGCAAACTACATATGACTTACTTGCATAGCCTCACCTAGACATCGCTGAAGTGCACTTCTTCGGCTCAGATGAGAACTACTGCCTCTAAAGAGACAAGGCCTATCCGAAGATGCGGATCCATCATTCTTCTTTCCCTGACCCCTTGAAGACGAGGATACATCCTTCTTTCCCTTCCCCATATTGAAGTATTCCTTCCGACTGCTGTCATATGTCCTAACTCCATTCCACAAGTCTTGCAGCTCATCAATCAATGGTTCCATGAACATGTTCAAACGCTTACCGGGATTGTCAGGACTAGGTACAATGAGCGTCAAGAACACATACTCATCTTTCATGCATAATGATGGTGGAAGATTGTATGGAATTGTTATCACTGGCCAACATGAGTAGGGGGCAGCATTTGAGTTAAAGGGAGTGAAGCCATCAGTGGCCAACCCAACACGCACATTCCGAGGGTCACTTGCAAAACTTGGATCATAATGGTCGAGGGCCTTCCAAGCTGTACCATCAGATGGATGGCTCATGCATCCTATATTATTACGAATTCCCTCTTTATGCCATCTCATATGTTTTGCAGTCTTCAGAGACAGGTACAACCGTTGAAGCCTGGGTTTCAATGGTAGGTACCGTAACACCTTAACGGGCATACTTGTTATCTGCATATTTCCATCCTTTTTCACCACCTTCTTGTATCTGCACTTCTTACAAAACGAACAGTACTTGAGATTTTCATTGTTCTTCCAAAATAACATGCAATTGTTCTCGCACATATGGATTTTTTGATACGGCATCCCTAAAGCTGCTAACAGCTTCTTTGAGTAGTAAAAATCTTTCGGGAACTTGTGAGGTTTCGGAAGCATGTCCGAAATTAAGTCAACAAGATCATTGTAACAACTTACTGAAAAGTTGTACTTGGACTTTATAGCCATTAACCGTGTCACAGCAGCAAGCTGTGATAAAGTAGTGGTCCCATGTAATGGTTCTTTTGATGATGCAAGCAAACCAAAATATTCCGGTACCTCAGCAGCATTCTCAACCTGTTGGACAAAATCATCCATCATTGCATCCATCCTATCTTCGTTCTCCTCAAAGCTATCAACTAGGTTGTACGGCTCTTGCTCCTGTGACTCCCCATGCTCATACCACCTCTTATAGTTCGGCATGAAACCCCACTTGCATAGGTGACGCTCCATATCAATCTTGACTTGACGAGAACAATTCTGACACTTGTTACATGGACACTTTGCCAAACCACCACCAGGAGACAAGGAAAAAACATGATCAACAAAAGCCTGTGTGTTGACCATCCACTCTTGCGTAGGTATTCCGTTACTTGTCCAACCATCATACATCCAACTTCGATCGTCTCTCATTTTCTCAAACTAGCTACTTCATAACGAAAATGAGAAATATTACTTCATTAACGATACTAAGCAAACAATAATTATCTAGGAAATGTAACACAAATATTTTAAGAGTAATACAGTTTAAGAGTAATACAAATAATTATCTAGTGGACAACAATGCATCACTAAGTTTAATAGTTATTCGGTCAGTTCAAAACTAGCAGCAAAGAGAACGGGCAACCATACCTGTGGGCCGCGGTGTGCCGCGAGTGCCTGCGGGGGCGGCAGCGGGGGCACGGTGTGGGGCCTCAGCGGCGGCGGCGGCGGCCGCGGGGGCGCGAAGCGGCGGAGGCGTCCGCGGGGCAGAGCCGCGCGGGCGGGCGCGAGGCGGCCGTGGGGGCACGATGCGGCGGAGGCGGCCGCGGGGGCGCGAGGCGGCGACGGCGGCCGCGGGGGCGCGATGCAGCGGAGGCGGCCGCGGGGCAGAGCCGCGCGGGAGCCCGCGGGGCAGAGGGCCGCGCGGGGCAACGGGTCGGGGCGCGGGGCACGGGCAGAGGCGCGCGCGGGCAGCCGTGCGGCGCACGGGCACGAGCAGGGGCACGCGCGGGCAGGGGCGCGCGGTGGGCGGCGGGGCGCACGGGGGCGGGCCGGCGGGGCGCGGGGGGCGGCGGTGGAGGCGGGGGCCGCGGGGCGGCGCGGGGCGAAGGCGGGGGCCGAGGCGGGGCGCGGGGCGCGGCGGCGGCAGCGGCGGCGGGGGCGGCGGCGGGCCGCGTGGCGCGGCGCCGTGGGCCGCGGGGCGAAGGCGGGGCGGCGGGGCGCACGGGGCGGCGCGGGGCGAAGGCGGGGACCGAGGCGGGGCGGCGGGGCGCACGGGGCGCGGGGGGCGCGGGGCGGCGGTGCGGGCGGCGGCGGCGGCGGGGTCGGGCGGGCGCGGGGTCGGGCTGGGGAGCGAGAGGAAGAAATGTGTGAGTGTGGGGGTACTACGCGCGGTAGTTAGGGTAACTTTATTTTCGTCGGCTTATTAGCCGATGAAAATAAGGTCGTACTTTCGTCGGCCCGGTGCTGGCCGACAAAAATAGGTCGTTTTTTTTCGTCGGCCCGGTGTTGGCCGACGAACATAGGTCGTTTTTTTCGTCGGCTTGGTGCTGGCCGACGAAAATAGGTCGTGTTTTTCGTCGGCTAGTTTGCTGCCGACGAAAATAGTGATATGTTTTCGTCGGCCCTTTTGGACCGACGAAAATAAGTAGTAATTTCGTCGGCCTGTTTCGGCCGACGAAATAAATTTAATATTTTCGTCGGCCGTCTGTTTGGCCGACGAAATTAAACGTGGCCGACGAAAATATTCTGTTTTCCTGTAGTGCTAGTAAGGATTCCTGAATCTACATATTTGTTTAGCCCCTGAAAAACTATGGCCTTTGCACCAACGCCGACGTGACCTAAGCCATGACGCGCCGGCGGCTACAAGCTTCTCAACACTCACCCATGTGACCTACTCCATGACGCCTACGACGGACTACAAATAGCCCAGCTCTGGTAACCGCAGCAGCAACACAGAAGCCGGCCGACAGTCGCAGAAGCAAGCGCAACACAAACAGCAAACTAGCATCGACCGGTGGTGCAGCGATGGCGGTGGCGGCTCCGGCGTCCGTGCCGCGCATGAAGCTGGGCTCCCAGGGGCTGGAGGTCTCGGCGCAGGGTCTCGGCTGCATGGGCATGTCCATGGCGTACGGCGAGCGCAAGCCGGAAGCCGACATGGTGGCGCTCCTCCGCCACGCCGTCGCCGCGGGGGTCACCTTCCTCGACACCTCCGACGTCTACGGCCCGCACACCAACGAGGTCCTCATCGGCACGGCGCTGCAGGGCGGGGTGAGGGAGAAGGTGCAGCTCGCCACCAAGTTCGGCATCACGCCGGACCTGATGGAGGTGCGCGGCGAACCGGCGTACGTGCGCGCGGCGTGCGAGGGCAGCCTCCGGCGCCTCGGCGTCGACTGCATCGACCTCTACTACCAGCACCGCATCGACATCAGGGTGCCCGTCGAGGTCACGGTAAGTCTGTCACATTGGTTCCTGCTGCACGTTCAGCTTCTTGCTAGTAGTTTCCTTCTTAGCCTGGATTGCTGGATTTGACGTGCAGATTGGTGAGCTCAAGAAGCTGGTTGAAGAAGGGAAGATAAAGTACATCGGACTGTCCGAAGCGTCTGCATCAACAATCAGAAGAGCGCACGCAGTTCACCCGATCACCGCCGTCCAGGTGGAGTGGTCTCTCTGGTCACGAGATGTAGAGCAGGATATAATCCCAACGTGCAGGTACAGTGTTTGCAGAAGAAACAAGAGTCCCTGTTATTACCGGAATTGACTATAAGATAACTCTTGTAAGATACTATGTCCTGAACTTTCTTTGTGTTCTGATGATTTCAGAGAACTTGGCATTGGGATCGTGGCATACAGTCCATTAGGCAGAGGGTTTTTCTCCGGTGGAGCCAAACTGGTCAAGGAACTGCCCGACGACGATTTCCGCAAGGTGAACTATCCATGATCTATCTAATAAGACTACAATTTGGCAAGTGCCCTACTGTTCATGGTTCATCCTTTCACTCAAATCTTCAATCCCGTTTTTCTTTCAGAATCTACCAAGATTCCAGCCAGAGAACCTGGAGAAGAACGCCCTCATATTTGAGCGTGTCAGTGAGCTGGCCGCAAGGAAAGGCTGCACGTCATCGCAGCTCGCACTAGCCTGGGTTCACCATCAGGGAAGCGATGTCTGCCCCATACCTGGAACCACAAAGATCAACAACTTCAACCAGAACCTGGGAGCGTTGTCGGTGAAGCTCACGCCCGAGGAGATGGCAGAGCTTGAGTCCTATGCCGCCATGGATGATGTCCAAGGTGACCGGTATCACAGCACATTCCTGAATACCTGGAAGGATTCAGACACCCCTCCTCTGTCATCTTGGAAAGGAAATTAGAAATGGGTACTGTTATCTGAGTGCATTCGCTATAGATGTATTTGCATAGTTGCCACCATCAGAGCACCTCGAGCTAGGTGATTATATATCATACAAGCAAATAAATGTTGTAAGGATCTTTTTGAAATATCTTGTTTCCCATTATAATTTAAAAGATCGCATTGTGCGTAATTTCCTCTTCATAAATCTCTGGGGATCAATTAACACACCATGAATAGACCTTGAGTGCACTTCTGGAAGAAATGTAGGATCTCAATTAACACAGCTATACTCAGATTTATTCCAGATTGAATAAGCATTCTGTTTGTTGTATTTCCTGAAGATGATGATAGTTTAGTTTGGTGATCCGCTTCGATCTTCTGGCAATTTCAATAGAAAAACGTTGTATGCCATACTAAATGTTAGATGTGCTCATCCATCAATGTACCTGCCCAGAGAAATATTATGGAATTTCTCCAAAGAAGTCATAGTTTTTTATTACTGTTAGAATAATAAACGGAAGCAATGATTGATCTACAAAGATGATATAGCAAGATCACAGACGAAGCAATAATGCTGCTTACATAATAAACGGAAGCAATGATTGATCTACAAAGATGATATAGCAAGATCACAGACGAAGCAATAATGCTGCTTACCTTAGTGTGTTGAAAACGTAGGCTCTTTCTCTAAGCTTCAGATAGCACAAAGTTGATTTGTTATTAACTTCTTGTTGCACCTTGAGAATCCACGAACCATTGTGGGATAGTATATTTAGCTCTATTGATTATTATAGTCTGGCTGCAGATAGCCACCAGCCAAGTGGGGTTAGTTGTAAATGGCAGGCATGATATCGTAAGCTGCCCTATAATATGGCACTGATCTATATGCATGTACCTTGTATGGATCGATGCAAGTCGCTATCATATCATATCGATCGTCAATCGTCATGAGGCCACATCACAAGAATTAGGGGCACCGTCCCATCATAACCTGCGCATTCATGTTTGTGCCTATCGTCCGCCTGCCTTCTATTCAGTTTATTTGTTCGAAACTACTCACTAAAGGTGCTTTTCGCGTTGTCTGTAAAATCTTCAAATATGGATCATTTTATCTTAATGTGAAAATATTACCAACTGTATCTCTAAAAGTATGCAAGATTTAAGTTTGCCATAGTAAAATCTTCTATTTATTTCTCTAAATTTTTGTCACTGATGTCCTACATCCATATGCAATTTCCACGATTTATTAACATTATTTGAGGAGAACAGTAGGGCCGAGGCGATACCTACTGGTTATATATATTTATATTTGAAAGAGAACAAGAAGAAGGAAATAGAACAAGATTACACGAGGGACGATAGCCATGAGCTAATTTGGGGAAGTATCTGTTCTTCCCTCTTAGCATAGGAAAATTGTAACAAGAGTCAAATATGTTTCGGATTTGAAAGAAGCACACCGCTGCATAGAGACGTGGCAATCGATTGCTTGACTTAGGGCCACAAACATATATAGTTGCATTCTCATTTAACAATTAGGAAAAGTTCAGTTTACACCCTCGAATTATAGCAAATTCTGTTTTTTTATGAACCTACTTGAGCACGGATTTTATTAAGAGAAAAGCAGTACGACCATTATAAACCTTAACAGGCAGAGGCTATTAAGGCGGATACAAAGCACCACCAAGCAAGTGGTAGGCAACCCCAACAACAAACAAGAGCAATAACAAATGAGGGGAAACTCACACGAACCCACAAACCTAGACACGTCCACACAACTGAACCTGCTAAAGGATACTACAATATCAAGGGTGCAAAGGTCCGCAACAAAATAAAGGTGGCAAAGCATCCACCCGACCAAATAACTATGGTGGCAAAGCATCCACCCGAAGTGATCACCAATCAAAACAACAATGGTGGTAAAGCATCCGCCAGCGAAGAGAAGCGACAAAGCATCTGCCAGCGAAGAGGAGCGGCAAAGCTTCCACTAGACGACGACCTATGCAACTCGGATGATGCAGACGAAACTAAGTGAAGGCAGGCATAAACGTGAAGACCCTCCGAGGAAAGCTGACGACCACCACTAGCAGAGCTTCCAAGACGATGCCTCAAGGGAGGAAGCGTCACCATAGGCGCCGCCGTCGTCCGACCACATGGTCAAGGCTTTCACCCGGAAGATCACCGGAGAGGAGGGAAGGGGAAAATGATGCCATCAACAAGGTAAACGACGTCTGAAGGCGTCACCATCATTGGCCCATAAGCAGACCTTAGGCTTTCGCCTTCACCCCATTCCGTCCCAAAAAGCCGAACGAAACGCCGAGCACCCTAGAGCGCTGCCGGCCAGCAACACGCCACGTAAAGCCACAAGAAGGCTGACACCCAGGGCCAGAGGCCGGCGACCGGCAGAGGAGGCGAGGGAGCGCTAGCCCCAAACCCGAGGTGGTGCACCCGCCCGGAGACGTGGCATGTGAGAACGGCTAGCTCCGGGGCGAGCGGCAGTGGCGGTGGCGCAGCCACCCGAGGCACCAAAGGCATGCACGAGCCACCGGAGCGCGCGCCCAAGCCACCGGAGGCAGGGCCAGCCGGGGATGGGGGCTGAGCGGCAGCGGCGGCATGGCTAGCCCCGGGGTGACCGGGCGGAGGTGGTGCGGCCATCCGAGGCACTTGGGGAAGGCGTGAAGCGGCCACCAGAGCCACCGAAGCACGCGCCCGAGTCACCGGAGGCAGGGCCGGCCGGGCCGGCACCCCCGCCGGGAGCGGCCAGATCTGGCCCAGGGGACCCTGGAGCCGGCTACAGGGAGGCCTGATCAGGCCCCGGCGGCTGGTGGCGTGGCATCGTCGAGCAGGTCAGGTTGGAGGTCGGGGGAGAGAAACAGGGAGGAGAGGGAGGGGGGAGGACGCGAACTGAGCTGACGTCGGCTCAGCCACGAGCCGTCGCCGCCGCCCGGTCGGTCGCTGGTGACGGCTCGGGTCGCCCCCGAGTTGCCAGGCAGAGCGACGCGAGGGGAGGACTACAAACCGGATAAGTGGATAATTACTGATATCCAAATGTCAAAACTAGACAAATTTGGCCCTTCTGGTGGTTTCAAAGGTGGTTTTGTATTTTTACAAAAATTAAAAATTCTAGTTAGATCTAAAAAATCAAAACTAATTCATTTTAATTCAGAAAAGTATGAGACTAGTACCCATTTTTTCTGAAAATATAACCTATCTATTGTTTCTCTATTTGTGTCTTACATATTAAAAAATAATAGGTATAGCTATAACAAAAAAATTACTAGGAATATAAAAAAATTGGATCCGAATAACTGACACGTAAAGTGTCAATAGATGGTTACATGTTTAGAAAATTACTGGCACCCGTTTCATGTTTTTTATTTAGAATATAAATTTTTTGGTTTAAACTTGAATATTTAATTTCCACAAAATGAAAAAGCAACTTTGAAACCACCTAAAGTATCAAATTTGTCCAGTTTCGATAGTTGGACGGCCTCCGTTATCCGGTTTTGTGTTAAAGGTTAAAGTCAAATTTTTATAATAGTTTAAGGATGTAAACTGAACTTTTTCCTTAACAATTTATTCATACACTGCATTATTTCTCACTTCATGCAAAAACACAACCTCGCCATCATACACGAGTATCACCCAACTCACAAATGTTGCCATTGCTTTTTGCCAACACCAAGGAACGTCCTGAAAACAACATCAGGAGGTATAACAAAGCCCAGGTATCAGACCGTGCACGTAAGTAGCTGTATTACTCAGCCTTCCAGGAGGACAAGGGAGGGGTCTCAGAATCCTTCCAAGTGTTGAGGAAGTCATGGTAGCGATCACCCTGGACATCCGCCGAGGCATAGGACTCGAGCTCAGCCATGTCTTCAGGCGTGAGCTTCACGGACAAGGCCGCCACATTATTGTTGAAGTTCTCAATTTTTGTTGTCCCAGGTATGGGGCAGACATCAGGTCCCTGGTGGTGAACCCATGCCAACGCCAGCTGAGATGGCGTGCACCCCTTCCTTACCGCCATTGCATTCACTTTTTCAAATATCAAGGCATTCTTCTCTAGGTTTTCTGGCTGAAACCTAGGCAAATCCTGAAAAATGCATATGATGCATGGTTCATTGGAAAGGCTAAACTGTGCAGAGATAATATGTTTGTACGAAGGTAGTTAAGAGATGTAAACCTTACGGAAATCTTGATCAGAAAGTGTGTTGACCAGGTTAGGCCCGCTTGACAGGAACCCTCTGCCTAGTGGACTATATGCCACTATTCCAATGCCAAGCTCCCTGAAATTATCAGAACAAGTGGTTGGTTCTTAAGACAATAGTATAGATACTTTCAGGTACTCAAAGGTAGGTCATGGAAAGACCTGCAAGTTGGGATTATTTCTGCTTCAACATCTCTTGACCAGAGGGACCACTCCATCTGGACAGCGGTGATCGGATGAACTGCGTGCGCCCTCCTGATTGTCGACGCCGATGCTTCTGACAGGCCAATGTATTTTATCTTACCCTCTTCGACTAGTTTCTTGAGTTCACCTACCTGTACATTGTAAGAAACATGGCTCAATTATTTTATAATTATGATTTTGGTGACTGTGTGACAATATAGTTAATGGGACTAATAAGTTTGTGAGCTCAAGATTTGTAGAATTTCTAGATCCCATAGATAAAGTCCAATTTATGGTCAAGATGTCCAAATCCCTATCAAGGTGTCCAACTTTAAGTGAAAAACTAGAGATAGAATATATTTAGGGTCTCCAAATAACCGCAGCGACGATTTGGATAAGGTGCAGTAGAAATCAGTCGACCGGTTAAACCGACGGTCTAGAAAATGAACTGATCGGTGCATTGGAGAATTTCTACTCTCATCAAGTAAGTAGCACCAGTTTAACCGACGGTATGCGTCGGTGCATCTATCAGCTGCAATGACGATCAAGTGAAGAAACATAGAGGCACCGGTTGAACCGACGGTCATAAAGAAGGCGTCGGTGCATTGATACTTCAATGTTGCAAAACGGTTTTTGGAGTTGGAGATGACTGTTTCAGTAAAAATCATCAGCACCGGTTGAACTGATGGTGCGTCAGTGCAAATGACGCAAGCAACCTAAGGTGTGGCATAGAGACATTCAACAGCTAGCATGTATATTCAGAGCGACCGGTTAAGATGACGGCTAAGACCGGTTTAACCGACGCTTTAGGCTTTTTGGTAGAAAAGCATACAACGGGTAGGAGTGGATTTCTAGCCTATATAAGGTCTCACCCCGGATCATTTGAGTCTGCTGGAGTTCATAAGAAGCTACAGAAACTCTGCTGAAGTTCTCCGAGCCAACCAAAGAGCTCATTGATCAAATCCTTCGATTTAGCATAGGATCTATGAGGTGTAGTGCTAGGCTAGCTCTAGAGATAGTGTGAGAGTAAGGTGTTGTGATCTTGCGATGGTTCTTGAGTGAACCTCAAGCTTGTACCTCAGTGCGCCAGCTACTTGGAGTCTTGGTAGCTCGCCAGCAAGTCATCGCCCCTACGGCTTGGTGTGGAGCGGCAACGACGGCTTTGTACGGGGGAGGAGAAGATCCCTCCTTCATGGGAAGTTCCGTAGTGAAGGCGACATCAAGGTGACTGGGGACTTGGCGTGAGCCTTAATGGCCGAGCCTTTATGGCAAGTCAAGGGGAGTCCCGAAAGAGACTTGCTACTCTTTGTGAGTGCTTCAACAACATAGACTACAGGTGGCTTAGTGGCTATCGATACCACGGTCACCTTGATTTATGCTTCCGTATTCATACTTGCAACTTATATGCCTTTACTTTCTTAGTGTAGTATCTTGTTAGGATTAGCTATAGGTTACAAACTTATTTTGGGATGAGAGTTTCACACTAGGTGAACCGTAGTTGCATATCTTGATAGCATGTTCTAGATTATGTTTTGTGCAAACTAGTTTGAGCCATAGGTTAAAATTTTAAGTTTGTCTAATTTAACCCCTCCTCTTTTAAGCTACAAGCACCGATTCCTTTCGTACCTGCCAAGAATATGGGCTTATTTTCCATATTAGTATTAAAGTCTGTTTATTGGATACAAACTGCAATCCTAACGAGTTCGGCAAAGTGCAGGCAGGAGCAGGGGAGACCATTTTCTGGTTCTGAAACTTTGAATGATTTTCTTCAAAAGTTCCATTTTTCTTCTGCAAATGTATACTCACAGGTCTTTTAGGTTTGACAAAACCTTAGCTTGGAGGTAAAACAAAATTCCGAGGGATTGAAAAGACGATGAGACCAATGCAAAATAAATTGGGGAAACCTCAAGGATAGTGTAGAAGAATTAAGAGAGGATCTATTCCGCAAAGAAGTAAATAGGTGGCAAAGACATCCCTTGGCTAGACCTACTGTGTCGGCGTGACCGCGTGAAATTTATTGTGAAGTTGAAAGTGGCCTCACCGTGATCTCGATGGGCACCCTGGTGTCGATCCGGTGCTGGTAGTAGAGGTCGATGCAGTCCACACCCAGCCGCTTGAGGCTGCCCTCGCACGCTGCACGCACATACGCCGGGTCCCCGCGGATCTCACGGGTACCGTCATCCAGGCGTATGCCGAACTTGGTGGCCAACTGCACCTTCTCCCTCACACCTCCCTGCAGCGCCTTGCCGAGGAGGATCTCGTTGGTGTGGGGGCCGTAGACGTCGGAGGTGTCGAGGAGGGTGACGCCGGCGGCGACGGCGTGGTGGATGAGCGCGATCATGTCCGGCTCGGGCTTCGGGGGGCCGTAGTAGGCAGACATGCCCATGCAGCCGAGTCCCAACGCCGGGACCTCCAGCCCCTGCGACCCCAGCTTCATACGCGGCACCGTCACTGGAGCAGCAGCCATGGCCGACCGGACTTCTAGTCGAAGCTAGTTGGCTAGATGTGCTCTTTCCTACCTGAGAGCTGACTGCGGCTTAGCACTAGTTTGAGTGCTCAGTGAACTGTGAAGTGGGCTTATTGGTGGCTCAATTTATATTGCTGTTGGTTGGCCAAAACGATGCGTCACCCGGCGGCTTTTGTGGTTCTGAGCATGATGGTTTTGCTACGGAGGAAAGTTGGTATAGAACGAATTCGCTGGTGGACGAATAAAAAATAAATGAATTTATTTTATACTGCGGCGGCCCACTCTTGATATTATTAGTAAAATTAAATTGAGGGAGAGGCCTGTTATTCCTTGAAATCTTATTCTTAAAGGGAAATTCTAAACAACGTATGAGTGTTCCAACACTCAAATTTTCTTGCCACCGTGGGTCTGCTTCTCCGTCCCTCCCTTCTCACCTTCGGCGAAGAATTATGGTTAGGATCTAGGACGAGGGGTTGGTATGGTAGCTTTGGGTTTGGACGATGCTCCCTCAAGTTTATTATAAGTACCAATAATTTGAAAGATTTTATACCAGGGCAACCATACCCCAAGGACCATTATTATAATGAAAAAACAAGGAACAAAGAAGCTTTATTCTTCATGTGAGGTCAAGCTAAGGCTAACGTGTAATTTTTTTTGTACCATTACTGCTTCAACAATTGCAGATATTGATGATCCATCATAGTGGGGTCGGTACATATAGCCGCCCTTGGCATCATTATCACTAACTGGGTTGCAGCTTTTTAGGTCACCTAATAGCATCTATTGGCATCAGGTAGTGGTTAGGTTTTTCTCAATGATTTTCCTCCAGCAGTGGTGACCCTATTTCCTCAGGTGCGTTAAAAACTGAGTGCTTTTCTTAGGGTCTACCTTATAGTGCTGAGTTTTTTAGTAGGCCGGTGGATTTTGCATCCTTTGTATATGTTGTCTGGTTGCAGATAGCCGCCAGCAAAGTGGAAGTTGTTGTCAATGACCTTGATACTTTATAGTGCAATATATTATTTGGACTGATGATTACAAATCCTTATATCACAAGATCTTTCGACACCAATCACATTTCGTGAGTAGTTGTGGCTTACCTAGTCGGAGGTTGTGTACGCGTGGAACAAATAAATTGAAAGCCATCATGCCGATGAAGAGAGGAGGGTCCAAGTCACACGTCAACAAGGGAAGACAGGATTTGGTCTCAATTACAGGCCTCTCACACTGCACTCTTTTTACCTAATCTCTTTCAACCCTTCAGTCTTTCACACTTGGACCACATATTTCCTATTGCCGCAATGATTACGTTTTGAGAAAATTTTTTGTTGCCAGTGAAAATTATAGCCATCCCTTCTATGCCATCCAAATTTAGATCATCGCTTTAATGCCACTGGTAATTTTTCATCCCTTGTGTGCCATTGCAGTCATAGTGTTGTTAAATGGAGGTTGAAAAGACAATACTGCACATAGAGGTACCAATATAATTGGCCATTCGAGCCGCCCGATACGGTAGAGCCTAGTCCCGACTCGGCCCGGCATGATTAGGCCCGGCCCAATTGGCTTGATTACTCATTCGTGCCGGACCAGGCCGGCCCACATACTGAGGCCTCAGCCCAGGCACGGCATGGGGGACTTAGTCGTGTCAGGCCGGCCCGTCGGCCCGATTGGCCCGTTAAGCACTGCAGGCACAAGGAGGACCCGAGCCGGACGCGCCACTGCGCAGGAAGGAGTTGGCGGCGGCGCCGGAAATGGCGTTGAGAGCGGAGAGAAGGAGCTGGCGACGCTGGCCCAGCCAAGTCGTGAGGAGCGGGCAGCGCCGGCTACCACGACGCGAGGAGTGGGCAGCGCCAGCCGCCATGGTGTGAGGAGGAGAGGGGGAGGCACCGGCCGCCGCGACGCGAGGAGGAGAGGAGGTGGCGGCGGCTCCGCAGCACGGGGGAAACGAGGTGGAACGCCGGCTGCGGTTCGGGAGGAGAGGAGGGGGCAGTGCCGACCGCGGTGCGGGGGGAGAGGAGGTGGCAGTGACGGCCGCGACCTAGAGGAGGAGGCAATGCCGCCAGCGGCCCGAAGGAGGAGGGGCGGCGCTAGCTGCCGGAGGAGGAAGGGGCGGCGTGAGGAGGGCGGAGGGAGGGGCGGCGGCTGCTGGGAGAGGATAAGGAGGCAGACTAGCAACTTGGGTTTGGGGAAATTGTAGTTATATATGTGGGCTGATGTGTAGTAATCGGACCGACCATCTAATCAGGTCGTGCCGTGCCGGCCCACAGGCTAAGGGAGCAGCCCAGGCACGGCACGGGGCTCCTGCCGAGCCAAAAGGTCGTGCCATGGGCCGGCTCACAGGCCTCGGGCCGGATGCAAAACTATTGATATCAAAGACATTCACTAATTGCAAGCTAGCCGGCCTCGGCCCTTGCGCCTCCGATGTCGACGAGGTGGCTGGGACCCACCCGAAGCTGACTCCAGTGCGGCTCATCGCTGCCAGCCTGGTAGAGATGAGAGCCCTCATGTTATTGTTATCCACTGCGGACGGCGGATCCCTCGCAAGGTGCCGCTCACGATGCTGCCTTCTCCTGCTGGATTAGGATGAGCAGTTCCGCTCCTGCAAGCGGAGCGCTCGATTCCGCCAAGACTGAGAGGGGCGGGATGGGGGGGGGGGGGCGGGGGCGGGTGCGGCCGCTCGAGCAGGAGCCGCGGACGCGCTTGAGCGATGGTCTGCGAATGATGGCGGACGGAGGAGCTCCGTCATCCATCAGGTCGGCGGAGGCTAAGCTAGATTTAAGATGGAGTCGATGTGCCAAGACGATTGTGAATAAGGTTGTGGAGGAGTAAAATTGGAAAAAAGGTAAAAGATGAAGATGTTTTAACGGCATCACGACGGCAATGGCATTAAAGAGAAAAAAAATAGAACTGATGGCATGGGAGGGATGATATAATTTTGGATGGTATAGAAGGGATGATTATAATTTCCAATGGCATACAAGAAAATTTCTCTTAAAAATCCAGTCAAGCAAGCAAGAAGTAGAGAACATAAGGCTTGTACTCAAGCTATAAGTAGAGATTGTTTGGTTTCACAAATGTTGCCCATCAAGAATTGATGTCATCTACAAGGTAATACCATATTGTATAAGTTGGACCACTGATGAATTAACTTTTGGGCTTCCCACTCAGCTAGATTTGCAAAAGCATGCGGACAATAAAGAATATTGATATCATTGTACGTGAAACCGTGATAAACCAAAATAATAAGCATACCAAATCCAAAGATTTGGAGAAGCAATGGCTTTGAGACTATCTATGCACATGCTATAAGGCAGTTTTTCCACTGCACACGTAAGTATTCTATAGGAAAACCCCTTTGTTGTCCAATTGCAAGCAATCTAGCCGCGTCATGCTCATTTGGAGATAGGAGCTCTTAAAAGACTTCTAAGAGATTCTAAGACAATACTTCCACAAATTTGAAAATATTGGTCCATAAAATCTGGCGGTACTCCATAACTTATCATCATGTATGCTGCAGTAATTTTCTGCAAACTAGATGATCATATCCAAGCCATCTTCATCTATCATTTTTTGCAGAAAATAATTATCACGTTCCTCTAGACTTTGCACTATGCTTAGAAACAGAGTACATACCTGAGTGGAGAAAAAAGAATAAGAAAACATGTGTGTAACAAGAGGATGGACAAATAAGCCAAACAAAAAGAATGGATTATTTGCAAACCTATGCCGAAGATGGAAGCCCTGTGTGTGCTTGCTGTAATGTACTAAGGATGAGTTCAGGCTCATCATCATCATCCGACGAGGACAACGAGTCTAAGCGAGAGAGATGATTTTTTTCAGGATAGAAGGAACAACAAAATAAATGACTTGGTGTATGAACGCGGTGAATGGGCATGTGTAGGTGGTGAAAAAAATGGTTGTTTGACATACATTGAGAAATAACCTTTGGAAATAAAATCATACAAAAAATGTCGTTGGAATTGTTTACGTATGTAATGATTAGCTTGTTAGTTACACGATATAAATAAATACAGAAATTATGGTTGACAGAAAGTAGTGACGGGGCTTTCGAAATTTCAGAATTGGGCGTCTCCCTAGGCCAATGTCCAGAACGAATAATCTCTACTGCTAAAAAAAAATTAATGGTGACAAATTCTTCTTTCATCTTACTCGTGGTGCGACGTGCCTTTCCTCCCCCATTTTATTTGTGTCATACCCTAAAATATTTAATTTTAGAATGTGAGTATCTTTTAGAACGTGTTCATCTATAAATAGGGTTTTCCAAGAATTTTCCAGAATTTTCTGAAAATTATTCTCAATTTTCTAGAGCTAAATCCATTATTGAAAGGCTCTAAAATATTTATCACGAGCTCCAAGTATTTTATTTGGACTTCTCGTGTCCCAAACTATCTCCTGGAAATTTTCCTAGAATTTTGGGAACTTCAACGTATATGCTTTTCATTGTTTAAAATATTCTAAACAACGTATTTTGAGCTCAAGGCTTATTCTAAAGGCTTAGTGCTGTCTAGGTAGTGCTCAGAAAATAAGGAGAGAGTGAGGGGAAGTTAGGGAGGCCGTTGTCGCCCCAACGCTCTTTTTTGGTTTGTATCTTGACGGATGCTTATCAATTAGATTAGAATAATTGTTCATAATTTTCTTTGCACTTTAGCTTTTTAAGTTAAGTAACAGTTCTAGTCTCTTAATTGTTTATAGGATCATTCGTTCACTAGTTTAGTGGGTGCTGCAAAGTAAAATTTATAATAGAGACGGATGTTGTTGTACATCTCTGGATTTAGTAAAAGACTGGACTTTACGTGTTAGTTGTATTATATTCTATAGCCATAACAGTCCCCATTCGAATATATCAGTACCGTATTGCCGGAGCGGACTAGATTTTATCTACAGAGAAACCAGTATCTTTAGATAAACAATTAAGATAGTTGTATCTAATCTTACATTTACATGCGATTAACGCCACCTCCGCCCGATTTCTCTCGCTCGCCCTACACGCCGCCGCCGCTGCCTCTGCTCGACTGACCGGAGCAGGGCGCCGGCGACCGCCGGCCGATTCACTGCCTCCGTCGCTCGCCGGACCAAGCAATCACCACTACGAGCTTCGCCATGTCGAGCCGAATCCATTTGGCCAGTACTCGCAGCCTCCCTGTCCGTGCAGAGCCGCCACCACGGAGTGGTATCGAAGCCGGCCGCTGCTTGCTGGATTTGGGCCAAATCCGGCGCTCTCCGCCATAGTTGAGCACACCCCGAAGTTCCCCTCCATCTCCTCTTCCTTTTTCCCTCCTCTCCGGCATCCCAAACACGCCCAGCCGCCGGCGAGCTCGTCGGCCGGAGGCCCTGTCTTCCATGGCCAGGAGCCCCTCGAGCTTTTGCAAGGAACCCCCTGCGAACCCCCTCCTCTAATGATTACTTGATTCCTAATCTTGGTTGCTCATCACGCTTGCAGGTCAGGGCTCCCAAATCAAGCACCTAGAACCAGCACCTAGAGATGATTGCACTCGTTGATCCAAGCAACCTGCTTGGTATGAACGGAGCTGGCATGCGCACCATGTGCTTGTCGAAATGCCAAACCACATAAACTGACATACTGGTATGGATTATCTCCATTGTTAGTCATTCAGTAGTGATTGGTCACTACATAGACGTTTGAATAACCTTGTTTTGATTTTCCCTTCTTTGCTGGCATGTTGATTGCTCTTACTTTGTCTTTGATGAATGCAAGAATTTGCTGAGTGACAGTATTACTTTTAAGCTTAGTTCTTACCTTTTGGATCATTTTGTCTAGGAAGAAAGCAAAATGGACAATAAGTTATGTGGCTGAAATTGTTCAATGCGGCAAGTAGCTGAGTACATTATGTAATGAACTGGTTGTGCCTGCGGTTAGGGGTGCAGTTTTGCTATCTGAGGGAGTGATCACTACTGCATACGCCTTTGCATTGGTGGAACAACGAGATGGTAGGAAAAATCAGATATGTCATAATTCCTCAGTGGTGATGTGCAGATTTAGAAAGGAATCAAGCGGCGACAGATGCTAGACTGGCATGGTCCATGCTAAGTTCTGCAGCGGTGACGGAATCTATACTGAATGAATTGCCATGGCTTCTAGAAATTCTGCACATCATTTCTCCTAAATATGCAAGGTAATGGTAATATTTTTTTTCATCTCTGCAAGATCTACTACGATGTAGGTATCAAAGTAAATGTAAGCTGACACATGTCAATTTGAGTTGAATATATCATCAACGCGCTTATTTTCTAATGGACATCATGTACACAATCTCGTGCTGCAAGGTGTGCTAATAAACTCAATGTACTAGAAGCTACAGTAATACTATTACAACGCGAACAAGCTGCAAGTTGAGATATAGGAGTAAGTGATCTTATAGATGTACAGCGAAGAACAACTTGAGGGCATTGAGAGCAGCATGGATGGAGAGGAGGTGGCAAACAACATAAGAGCGGGTGCCGCATAATGACCAGATGTTATTTCTACTATAATAAATTGATTGATGAGGTTTTTCTATGACCTTTGTATAGTGAGCTGACTGTGACCGAAGGAAAGCGTTACAAAGAGCTGATGTTCAGCTCCATCAATGTGGCATTTATGACGATCATGGATTCATGGTTGGGATAGTGGTAATATACGCCTACGCTGTCTTGTTTTGTTATTTTATTTTTGTCTTGACACAAAGACTGGTATCAAGCTCAATTTGGTTCCGTTTTCGGTCTTTCGGGATGAACTTTTCACTATCTTCTGGTATTAACTTTTGTAATGTACCCTAGAGCTTATATTCCCTACTGGAGATGCATCCACAATAAAGCTCACATAGTTGGAATTTTCCTGATGTAAACCGCAGTCAGCAACAGAACACATAGATATCATGTGATGGACGGTGAGAGACATCAACTATTGGCCCATCGAAATCGTCAGTTTGAAACTACCATTGCAATAAGTGCCAATGGACAGATAATTACTCTATAATTTATATTTTTAATCGAACTGTTCAATATAGATTGATCAAATATGTGTTGCTTGCTGTTGACATGCCATGACCCAGGTTTAAGAAATTCCAGCTATGATAGGACCATTGGCAAATGGCAATACGAGCCTGCTGCATCCAAAACCATTTTTTCCTTGAAAAAAAAAAGGGGCAGAAGAGCTAAATGAACCGAAAGATCCATGATGAACCAATAATGAACGTAGTGTGGGCCTTTATACTTATCTGGGCTAGGGCCTTTTATGATATTCGCCCCTTTCATCGAGAAGAGAGAGCCCACCACAAGCCCATGCATGAGCTCTTTTTCTTCAGCAAGAAGATTAGGCTTCTATGGTTCGTGTGTGTTGTCAATGGACCAGCCCTTGTAAATGATACCTAGACAAGATCCAGTTTCACACTCTTGTCTACTAAAAAAATTGAATTTACTCCTACAATGAACACTGACGATGATACAGTGCACAAGCTTATTCAGAGCACCAGAGTTTCAAACTTAAATTATTACAGGTATACGAAAACCAGCTTATTCGTCACACCAGGGGTTTTAAGCTTCAACTGCACATTCAAAGATACGGCAACGAACGCAGTTGAAGACGATATACGTAATTCAGCTACTCAGGTTTCCAAGATGACAATGGCCGGGTGTCGGAATCCTTCCATGTGATAGCCATAATTTCAGCGTTCCGGTCTCCGTGGACTTCACCTGCCGCAGCATATGACTCCAGTTCGGCCATCTCCTCTGGTGTCAGCTTCACAGACAGTGCTCCGACGTTCTGGTTGAAATTCTCAATTTTTGTTGTGCCTGGTATAGGGCAAACATCGCTTCCCTGGTGGTGAACCCAAGCCAATGCGAGTTGTGACGGGGTGCATCCTTTTCTTGCTGCCATTGCGTTGACACGCTCAAATATCTGGACGTTCTTGTCAAGATTCTCTGGTTGATATCGAGGAATAAGCTGCAGGAGTATGAAATTCTCGTTAGAAAGAAGCAACTAATAATCACATGTCTCATTGTTTTTGACCGACGGCTAGATGGATGAAACCATTGAATTCACAGAAAATAGATGAGCAAGATCAAAACAGGTCACCTTGCGGAAGTCGTCCTCGGACAGTGACTCTACCATTTTTGCCCCACTAGAAAAGAACCCTCTGCCTAGTGGACTGTAAGCCACAATCCCAATTCCAAGTTCTCTGAAAATTGTCACAAAAAGCACATAATAAAAAAATTCAAATTTCCTACTTTTTTAAGGGATAACTCTTATTTTTGACTGTCCGTGAATACCTGCAAGTAGGAATCACATCTTCTTCCACATCTCTGGACCATAACGACCACTCTATCTGAACTGCAGTAATAGGATGGACTGCATGAGCTCTTCTGATTGTTGATGAAGATGGTTCAGATAACCCGATATATTTTATCTTTCCTTCATCGACTAGCTTCTTGAGTTCACCAATCTAGCAACGAAAAAACTAAACTCAATAAAAAGCTAAAAAAGTAGTTCATGGCTTACATGGTGCATTACGGATTCTATGAAATGGTTGATGGCTTATTATTATTTCTAACCACTCATTCATTCTAGTCTCTAGACATGGACTTCTTCAACCAGTCTCCCCCAACCAACATCACTGTCATTAGTCTCACTGTCGAGCTGGAATTTCCCGACTTACAACCTTCATGCTCACAGCTATCGAACTAAGGAATCAAATAATAGATAAGGTCCTCTCACCGTGACCTTCTCTAGTATTGTATCTCGTGTTTCGTCGGTAGTTCAGAGGTTTGCTTTCCTGCAGCAAGCAAGTCTTGCTAGCTCGGCAATACAGCCTATAACTCCTTTGATAATTGGCACAACAAAGTCAGCAGATGGGTGAGTGATCTGATTAGGCATGGGCTGAATTCCCTCATCATCCCCGAGCTTAGCGATCATATGGAAACATCTAAATTGATGTATTTTCAATTGTGCTTCCTCGAGCTTAGCAACTGCCTTTGCTGCTTGCTGGAGAGGAAGCAGGTGTTTGGTGTTTGTTGGGGGCAACAGGGCTATCCCTTCTTAGTTCCTACTGCTCTTCCAGCAGGGGATAAGTATCTAGGTCAGGTCAGGTTCTTAATTTCTTCTGTATACGGGCGTGAACGTAACCTGGAAAGTAGTGCGTGTCATTGTGTCAAACTTTTCTTCTTCTATTAATGCAGCGGCATGCTGCTATTCTGCGTGCCCGAGAAAAAAAAATACTCACCGTGATCTCGATGGGCACCTTCTTATCGACACGGTGCTGAAAGTAGAGGTCAATGCAATTGACACCGAGTCTCTTGAGGCTTCCCTCACACGCTGCCCGGACGTACGCCGGGTCCCCGCAGATCTGGGGCTGGCCGTCGTCGCTGACGGTGATGCCGAACTTGGTGGCCAGCTCTACCTTCTCCCGGACTGCACCTTGCATCGCCTGCACATCAGAAATCAGAAGCATTGCATCGAATACATTCTGCTCAAACAGAAAAGGCCTAAGAAAATAAAGATTCAAAATCCGAGCCCCAACTGACCTTTCCGAGGAGGATCTCGTTGGTGTGTGGGCCGTAGACGTCGGAGGTGTCGAGGAAGGTGACTCCGGCGGCGACGGCGTGGTGGATGAGCTTGATCATGTCAGGCTCTGGCTTGGGCGGACCGTAGGCGCAGGACATGCCCATGCAGCCGAGGCCCTGCGCGGAGACCTCCAACCCCTGCGACCCCAGCTTGATGCGGGGGACGGTTACCGTGGCGGCAGCCATCGCCGGCAGGGTGCAAGATGCTCTCGGCTGCTAGTTGGAGTTGGAGTGTGATTTGTGTGGCCTTATGGAGAGAAGCTAGTGGAGCTATATATATAGTCTGGGACTGGGAGTGCTAGCAGGTCAGTGGACTGTGGACGAGGTTACTTATCGTGTCGCTGCGTATGTGTGAAAATAGTTTGACGAAACTGGTATCGCATATAACCAACCAAAATACACGCACAGAGACTTTTTTTTCCAAAACATGTGCGAGGACTTGGCTGCACACCGGCGACAGCGCCAGGACTTTTTGGAAGTTGGAAATTTTTCCCATGGTGACAGGGCGATCCGGCGCCTCTATACATCGCGGGGTGGACTTCTGCGCCCATGTTTCTCTTGTTTTTCTCTTTTCCTTTTCGTTTCCTTTTTCTCTTTGGTTTTATTTAAATCTTTTTTCTACCTATCATTCTTCTATATTCTTTTTCTTTCCATTTTTTTCTGAAACACACAAACGCAGAGACTAACTACACGTGCACATACTCACCTGCTTCGTGAATGCATACACGTACAGCCAAACACTATACAGTGGTGAGGCCATAACAGGCTCCGAACCACTTGTCACAAAAAAGAATTTTCTGAAGACCTGTGATGTGCTGTAGGTAATTCAGGCCACAAGCAAGTCAGCATATAAGGCATGACCATCGAGAAGCAGAAGGGAGCGATGGAAACAAGACACTCACACCAATCACAGCCATTCACTAAGAAAACAATTTGCAGGAACGTCGCGGATCAAAATCTAACCCGCTCTTACAAATGCAACGCGGGTACCGTAGCATCCAACCTGTTCTTAGAAAAGCATTTTTAGGGGTGGGTGCGTCACCCGCCCCTGGAAAATGGTGGCCATTTTTAGGGGCGGGTAATGGCACGACCCGTCCCTACAAATGATTCTACGTAAAAAAATCATAACTTTTTCATATGATTTCGGATGAAATTGAACTTTATATCAACATTGTAGAGGTTGACGAGATCTAAAATTTTATAGATGATAACTTTTCATTTAAGGTCATTTAATAGTTTAAAAATTATTATAAGTTCTCATATAGCTATGACTATATAGTATGTCATGTAAGTCAAGTCATATTTTGAGATTTCCACAATCTTAATATTTATATATAGTAAAATATACTTAGTATATTTTTTTATCTATAGTTCACAATAACCATAGTGTAGAAATTTTACTTTTTTGATTTATTTTGCTATATGTAAAGATTTAAATAAATTTTCGGAATAAGATAGAAAAATATTTTTAGAGGCGGGTGGTGTCACCCGCCCCTAAGAATAGATTTCTAGAGGCAGGTGATAGCATGACCCACCCGCCTCTAGAAATCAATTTCAGAGGCAAGTGATAGCATGACCCACCCGCCTCTAGAAATCAATTTCAGAGTTAATATAAAAGAATAGCATACCCATAGAATCACAAGTGACTATGTAGTGTGGTGGAGAGGAGGGTACGCGTGAGGTTAGAAGTAAGTGGTTCGAACCCCAATTTACGCAAGTGTGCATATTTTGTTAAAAAAATTGTACCTGGATAGTAGAGGGGGTGTTGGTGGGGATATTTTTTTATTTTGTTATTTTTGATTTTTTTTCTTTTTTATATTCTGGATATTGATTTATAGGAGCAGATCATGTCCTAGCCTCTATAGATCAAACTTTAGGGTCAGGTGACGCCGTGACCCACCCCTAGAAATTGATTTTCAGGGGCAGGGGCGGGCGCGTTACCCGCCCCTACAAATACCTATTTTTAACTACGAGAAACAGGGGTACCGCACCCACCCGTTAAAACCTTTTTTAGTAGTGCGATCTCAGATGAAATCAAACTTTATATCAAAATTTTAGAGGTTGGCGTGTTCTAAAACTTTGTAGTTGATAACTTTTTCGTTTAATTATAGTCAATAACTTTTTCATTTAATAATTTTTTAATTTAAGATCATTTAGTTGTAAAAAGTTAATATAAAGTTCTTTAATTTTAAAATCCAGAAGTTTTGATTTTTTCCAAACAAGCTCGGATATACAGTACCTCCTTATCAAAGTTGTAGTTGTAATTTTATAGTTTATACATTATTCATTTAAGATCCTTTAGAATCACCAGATCATTTAATAGTTGTATCCTACATATGGCTATGATTATGTATTATCTCACACAACTCAAGTCATACTTTGAGATTTCCACAATCTTAACCTTTATACGCACCGAAATATAAATGGTAGGCTTTTTATCTATATGGTAGTTTTTTATCCATAGTTCACAGTAACCATACCCATAGTGTACAAATTTTATTTTTTATTTATTTTGCTATATGTAAAGATTTAAATAAATTTTTGAAATAAAATAGAAAAATATTTTTAGGTGCGGGTGGTGACGTCACCAGCATCTAGAAATAGATTTCTAGGAGCGGGTTATGGAGCCACCCGCCCCTAAAAATTAATTTCAGAGTTAATGTAAAAGAATAGCATACCTATACAGTTGCAGGTGACTGTGTAGCGTGGTGGAGAGGAAAGTACACGCGAGATTTTAGGTAAGCGGTTCGAACCCGGATGATGCAAGTGTGCATATTTCGTAAAAAATATTGTACCTCTATAGTATCGGGTCTCGTGGCTGGTTAGCTGGAATTAATTTTTTGGATATTGATTTGTAGGAGCAGGTCATGGCTATCGGGTCTCATGGCATGACCTGCTCATACAAATCGAATTTTAGGAGCAGACGCGGTACCTATCCCTACAAGTAGCTATTTTTAACTATAGAAGTAGATACGAGTACTACATCCGCTCTTTTTACGGTGCTTAAAAACTATTCTCTTAGCGGTGATTGCATGGACGACACGAAGCAGCGGGGTGCCTGGGGCGTCCTTCACGAGGGCTGCGAGGGCTGGCGTCCCAACTTGCGAGGGCTGCGGCGGCCGGCGGCCGGCGGCTCCGCGCTCTGTCCGGCCTCCACGGCCCGCGCTGTCATCAGGCCATCGCCTCTGCGTACACGAACAGTTCCTTTCTTACTGTTCCTTCTATTTTCTGCTTTTATTAAACTCTAATCCGATCCGTTTCCTATATATGCATGCTAGAAGTGGCTAATCAAGCGAAAATTTGTTGTCAATCGGGATCTGATGTCAAACGAATAGGAACAAAGGCAAGATGAAGAACAAGAAAATGGACTTGAATATTTCGTGGAACTGGCTGAGATCCAGCACTACGTCCACAAGTTACTAAGACCTATATATTATTTCGCCAACACTTGTGCACAAGTTGGTTTAGATTCCACCACTGACTATGAGCATCTCTAAATTAAAGATTGGTCCAGTAGATCTTGAAATAGATGAAGTACAACATCTATCCATGCATAGAATTCAAACTCACTTTATATAGTTTGTTTGCTCTTTTTTATTTCTAATCCTTTTGTATATTTTTTGTGGTTTACAATTTTATTTTCCAGCAATTGAGAAATTATTCTTCTGTATTTTTTTTGTGTGCCCGTGGTAAGTTCATTCCTTGGGTTCTAAGCACCCCGCTAGCTCCAATCCAAAGCACCGTGCCCTTAAGATCAAAACTAGAATCCTTCCGTCAGGTCCAAAGGGAAGAAGCTTCCTGCTAATAAAGTTAAATAAAGTGGCATACCTATTAGTAGGGTTAGATACAGCGGCCGCCCTAGCCTGGACGGTGACAACTCCCAATGAAACCAGTTGGATTCTCATCGATCCGACTCCCTGTGTTCTTATCATAATCCTAGCATCAACAGTCATCGCGTATAGAACTCATTTCAGAAGAATATCACATTTACACCATGCATAAAACATCACATAGATTTAATTTAGTACATACCCAGAGGTATAGCCTCCAACTCCGCATCAACACAAGTCACTAAAAATGTACCCACTACAGGTACTCAATAGGATGTAGCCAAACACAATCCCCACACCCTGATCCGCAGATCAGGGTTAAGTTATGCTCGCCCTGGCTAAAGAGCCTATCCACCAATGCCTCCACAATCACCAACTCACACCAAGAAATCCTATTCCATCCACACATACATATACAAGCGAAGCATAATATTTCATATCAAATATTAGAGTGTAATAGGATGAGTACAAGTAGGCTATGCACGTTTATCACCATCATCATGCAAAAAGTAAAGCACTAGCAAACTAGTTTGCAATATCTAATAGGTATTCAAAGACACATGGTCGTGAACCTGGTGGTTCCTCGTACTCCTCATAATACTCCTGGTAGTCTTGGTCCCAAGTCAACTCCTTGTCGGTAGATCAAAGATTGTAAATAAAATAAATAATGAGGGTCTAATTGCAAATAAACTTCAAAAGATTCATAGAAGATCCAAATGAAACCAAGTCTTATTCTAACGCGTTTGTCCTGATTTTAGAAGAATTATAGAATCAATTTCATATTTTCTGAGCTCTAATTAATTTATTATTTATTATGAATTTCTAAAGCAAAATTCTATTTCTGAAATTAATAAACAATTTCAAGAAATGAAAACCACAAGCAGTAACAAATGGCAGAACCAGGGGGTGCCATGAGGCATGATGACCAGCATGACGCCATCCAGCAATGAAGTCAACAATGCCATTGCTGACATCATCATTGACTGGTCAACGCTGATGAGTCAATGGATCAATGCGGTCCTACCGGTCATCCTCTCTATCTCACTAGTTAATGGGCCCGCACATCAGTTCTTCTTTTTCTCTCTTGGATTGGTTAGCGGGCCAAGATCTGGTCGGCCCAAGGCTTCCAACCCAACCGGTGGTTCACCAGAATTGGCCGGTGAAATGTCTCAAATTGGGCCTAAAGTGGGCGCCCCACGATGGCTACATGGCTACCGACGTGGCCCCGCCACGTGCGAGCACTGGGTTGCCCTAGATCGGCTGCGGCCGACTTATACGATACAGTCCCGGTCATGTGAAATATGTGCGTGTACGATTCAGGTTGCTAGGATCAGTGCGTGCTCTTGGTATTTGGCAAAATGCTGCAACGGGTTCCACGCGCGCCACGGCTCGATGTTGCTAGCATGCATTGACCGAACGCGTACGACAAAGCTAGGATGGGATCGCGTGCATGTATATTGAGTTAAAGGCTTATCCCGAGGCAATCAACCTCTGTTAGTCACATCAATTCCATCAACAAGAACAGATAAGCACTTTTCGATACAAACTGAGTGAGATAGTGTTCGTAAAGGTTTATAAAAGAAAGGTTGTCAGGGGAGAATCTAGAGGAGAAAAGGAGTTCAGATGGAGGAAGAGGAACAATTGAGTGAAAGGGTATTGATTGTGTTCCGAATAATTCATCGATGACCTATCCTTTGGATTTGCTGTTCCTTTTGTAATTTGGATGCTTTATTGGGCTTGCCTTTGGTAACTTGGACCACTCGACACAATGAGCTAATGGTCCTAAGGGTGTTTTTGGCAGGTGTCGGCGCCAAGGGAACGTAGGTCCCCCCAGCCCTAAACAAATCAAGGATAAATAGGCTAAAAGACTCTCCTGGCCCATTAGCAGTAATGGGCCAAACTGAGGCGCCTCCTAAAGGATCCGAGACCGTTGGAAGCCAAGCATCTCCTCAGGACGGGGCGGTTCGTTCATGGAGAAGGGATCGCTTGACGATGCATTTAATGCGCTTGCCCTACTGCAATCAGGTGAAGCCCGTGGGCAGAGCGCTTTCCCCATAAAACAACATGATTACGGGAGAGGCGTGCTCTCAGATGGCGCGGCGACCAGGATAGAGGGAGCCTCCCCTCCCGGGTCACGTCACGTCATCTGGCGATGGGGTGGCCCCCCAGCACTCACACCTCCCGTCACATCGGATAGACATGGAGAGGAGCGCCTGCAGCTCCAGGCAATGCATAGGAAAGACCTCAGGCGATGCACTGAGCCCGGGAGAGGCCTCAGAGCATCACAGGATCCCTCGAGGAGGACCTCAGGTGACGATAGTCCTGGCCCACGGCGCAAGATACTGCTTGGCTGGCAGGCGCCACTTGCAGGCCGACGCCCTTCATCAGGCACCGCATTCACACTTAAGGTGGTAAGCCTCTACCGGGTCCCACGGGGAAGGCTATAAATAGAATAGACGAGCAATGTGTAAAGGGATCAGATGGAATCAACCCGAACTCAGATTCAGCTGAATACCACCACCAGCTCCACACAGAATATAGAGTGTTACGCTCATAGCAATCCGAACCTATCTAAACCCCTTTGTCTTTCGATCGT
This sequence comes from Panicum hallii, assembly GCF_002211085.1. NCBI lineage: Eukaryota > Viridiplantae > Streptophyta > Magnoliopsida > Poales > Poaceae > Panicum > Panicum hallii. Next base: position 29,454,355 of record NC_038048.1, on the reverse strand, counting down.
CACACGGCCAAAATCCTACTGCGTGTTATACCCCTGGCCGAATATCTAAACAGGGGTTCCCACGAATCCCTACTTGTGGTACTCACCCATCATCAGCTAGCGCGCCAGGTAGGGGGTGTTGGTGCGTAGGATCACTATCCTCGATGAAGAACCTTCAAGAGAAACCATGACGAACCGCCCTGACCGTTCCGACGGTGAGAGCAACGGTGATCATTGCCCCCGAGGGGGCCATCCAATGCGCCGCCTAGCGCGGGGGCGGTGGAACCACATCCCCTCGCACCAGGTGAGTGCCGGTCGGCGCTAATCATCATGGCGCCACCCTAACTTTGACGCTCCTAAGTCCGCCTTCGGAGGCACCGCCTTCGCCAATGTCAGGTTTGCCCAGTTCCGGGTTGAAGGCGCCTCGACCTCGGCGGTGTTCCCCCTGGGGAAGCACTGGTGGCAACCCGTGCGCTCCTGCGCCACCCCCCGGTGAGAGCAGAGCCTGGAATGCCCGAGGGGAAGTGGCTCGATGAGCTAGCCAGTCTCATCGAGAAGGCGTGCCCGCGGGAGGGGGGGGGGGCTCAGGGCTCCCGCACTATCGCCGAAGGTCCCTCCCGTGGGGACTCCCAGTCACCGTCGCAGCAGTCCACTCCGGGCCGATCGGGCACCGGCGGGTCGTGCGACTTGCGCTCCCGCCTCGACAAGAAGAGAACCGGCAAGGATGCCCGGGCTACCCTCGAGCGTACACGTGAGTGGCGCCGAGAGGCCGAGGAGGATCATGCCTCCTCCGGCTCCCCCACGCAGGGAAACCAGGGGTGGTGCGGCTCCGCCGGCTACGACAACATTGGACCCTACGGGGCCGGGTGCTGGACCTTCATTGCGGACTTGCGATGGGTCGACTGGCCCACCAAGTTCCGACCAGATATCCCGAAGAAGTACGATGGTACCATCGACCCTAAGGAGTTCCTCCAGATCTACACCACGGCCATCCAAGCTGCGGGTGGGGGGCCTCAGGTCATGGCCAACTACTTCCACGTGGTCCTCAGGGGTACCACGAGCTCCTGGCTGATGAATCTCCCACCAAGATCTGTCGACTCCTGGGATGAACCGTACCAACAATTCGTCAACCCAGGTGCCGTCCCGGGCTCTCGGCCTCGTGCGGCTTCCCAGAACAGCTGGGTTGATGCGACCCCGAGTCGCAGCACCTAAGCCGACAGGCCTCGAGTTGGAGTTGCTCGCGCGTTGCCCACTCAAAACCTCAAAAAAGCTAAGTATTTAATCGCTTAATTGCTAAGTCACCTCCACTCCTTGCTTACACTTGTTGAAAGTACCTGGGTAGCATAAGCCCTAATCCGTGAAACCTCGTCTCCTCTGTGACGCCTAAAATCTCCATGCGTGCATGAGTATCCACTCTCTACGCTACGAGCCACGGCTAAAGAGGGACTGGGCGCTTGACTCGTAATGGGCTAGTTATCCGAGAAAATTATAAGATATTTGTTGTGAGAAGACATGCCCATTTTCTATGAGTAGTGCCCCGGTCTCTCGCTTCCAAAGCCATAGAATGGACCTTGTACCCTGGCAAGGGACCACCTTTCTCGCTCGAATTAAGAAATTAAACTAATCTAGTATTCTGGTCACTTGTTGCTAATCAAATTAAAATGCTAGTTTGAGCTTTGCGGTATATGCAACGCAGGTGCACAGGTAACTGCGCGTCTGTGCCCAACATTCCAAGCTACTACATGGCGGGGCTGCTTGTGTGTATATGAGCCGCACGAGCACTGAGGCGTGGCAACGCCGCCATGCTCAACCTGCATGGATACCAGTGTGCCCTTGGGGAGTTGATGAAGCCTTGGTCCCCGCGCTGTTCCCTAGAAGCATTCAAGCCGCTGAACTGCTTACCACTCCCAGGACGTTGGCAGCCTGCAGCAGTTGACGCGGAGCTTTTTATTCCCTCGAGGGCCCACGGTGGCTTGCCCTAATGTGGGGCCCGGGGGCTGTCCCAGGATCTCTGTCCGCCAACGCTAGCATCGACGATGGCAGCAGCTCACACTAGCGTGATAGCAACCACAACGGCGTCTGACCATTAGCGATGACGAGGATGAAAGACTAGAACGATGGTACCTGGGGCTTCACCAAACCACGGCGACGGCGGCGGCATGGCTACATCGGGGGCTCAGCAACATTAACACCACTCGGAACTACTCTGACGGCAAAGCCGACTCCGGTCGCACCAAAGCCGACTCGGGTCGCACTAAGCTAACTCCGGTCGCACTAAAGCCCGCTCCGGCGGCAAAGCCGACTCCGGTCGCACCAAAGCCCGCTCCGGCGGCAAAGCCGACTCCGGTCGCACCAAAGCCCGCTCTGGCGGCAAAGCCGACTCCGGTCGCACTAAAGCCCACTCCAGCAGCAAAGCTGACTCCGGTCGCACTAAAGTCTACTCCGGCGGCAAACCCGACTCCGGTCGCACCAAAGCCCGCTCCGGTAGCAAAACCAACTCCGGTCGCACCAAAGCCGACTCGGGCCGCACAAAACCGACTCCGGTTACACTAAGCCGACTACCGGTCGCATTAAGCCCACTCCGGTGGCTCACTCTAGCAGAAAGCCAACCCTAGGTCCGGAGAGGCAAGGTGGCAGTCGAAGTACCGTCCACCTCGGGATTGGCCCCACACATGGCCTTCAGTGTCTTCAACCAGATATGGGGCTGGGGGCTATTATCAGCGCCAAGGGAATGTGGGTACCCCAGCTCTAGACAAATCAAGGATAAATAGGCTAAAAGACCCTCCTGGCCAAACTGAGGTGCCTTTTAAAGGACCCGAGACCGTGGAAAGCCAAGCACCTCCCCGGGACGGGGCGGTTCCTTCATGGAGAAGGGATCGCTTGATGACACATTTAATGCGCCCGCCCTGCTACAACTGGGTGAAGCCCGTGGGCGGAGCGCCTTCCCCGTAAAACAACATGATTATGGGGGAGGCGTGCTCTCAAACGGCGTGGTGACCAGGATAAAGGCAGCCTCCCCTCCCGGGTCACGTCATGTCATCTGGAGATGGGCGGTGGGGTGGCTCCCGCCACCCACACCTCCCGTCACATCGGATAGACATGGAGGGGAGTGCCTGCGGCCTCGAGCAACGCACAGGAAAGACCTCGGGCGATGCATAGAGCCCGGGAGAGACCTCGGAGCATCCCGGGATCCCTCGAGGAGGACCTCGAGTGACGATAGTCCTGGACCACGGCGCAGGACCCTATCTGGCGTGCGGCCACCACTTGCAGATCGGCGCCCCTCATTAGACGCTGCACTCACACTTAAGGTGGTAAGCCTCTACCCGGGGTCCACGAGGAAGGCTATAAATAGAATAGACGGGCAATGTATAAAGGGATCGAACGGAATCGACCCGAACTCAGATTCAGTTGAGTACCACCACTAGCTCCACATAGGACATAGGGTGTTACGCTCACAGTGGCTTCAACCTGTCTAAACCCCTTTGTCTCCCGATCGTCACACGGCCGGAATCTTACTGCGTTTTATACCCCTGGCCGAATATCTAAACAGGGGTTGCCACAAATCCCCGCTTGCGGTACTCGCCCACCGTCAGCAGGGCTTCAAAAAGGCTCCAAAATCAGTTTCGCCTGAAGCCTTGCCGAAGAGGTGATTTTAGAATGGCTCCATGATGAAGCCGCTCATGGAGCAGGAAATGGCTTCCACTATGTAGGTGAAGCCACAAATCCTAGCTCTACCAACTTCATGAACTGCTTCCACCTCGGTGGAGGCAAAATCGGAATTGAAGAAGCCGTTTTGCTAAACATTTTCAAAACGGTTTCAGCTTCACCAGAGGAGTCGGAGCTAGAGCTATTTTTGGAGGAGCCGTAGCTGTGCCAAATGAACATTCTTCCATCCTTAAACCTCAATTTCTCCTCAAGTCAAAACAATCCAAACCCAGATCCCACAACATTTTGCAGGTCTTTGGTGCTATGCCTCAAGGTCCCGTCATTTATCTTCTAAGTTGTTTCACGTATAACTCCTAGCAGTTCTTGTGATTCTGTCAGTGAATATAGGCAGCTATTGATCTTCATCAATGTTATAAATAGCGGGCTATGAAGTTTAGCGGCAGCCTTTTCTTAAAGCTATAGAAAGCTATAGCGGGCTATAGCGAAAGCTAAATCATTTAGCGGAATGATAAAATAATCAATAATTTTATATAAAATTATAAGCATTACTGGGCTAACAAAAAAAATAAACTCTAACATGTCTCTTAACTGCCCAACAGTGCCCATACTACGTTGTCTAGGGTCCACATTATGTTCATTTAGTTGTATCGGTTCTTTTGACTGCGTATTTGACCACAACTTGATATTTAGCGCCGCTAAATCTCGCAAAAGCCACTTTAGTGGATATTTAGTACTACTAAATCTTGTAAAACTCATTTAGCGGACGTAGCGGACAAATATTGCATAGTCTAGCGGTCGATCTCCTAAAAAGCTAATGGCGGGCTATTTCCAACATGGTCTTCATTGTTGCCAAAACCATTATGATGTAGTGCTTCTTTGAGTTGGACTGATACGTGGTCTGAATTCAACATTTGAACTTGAGAATGCTGTTTGTATTGTTCAAAGTTCGATAACAATAAACTAGAATGATTATATTTAGCTGCAGAAGTCTGAAACTATCCAAAGGTACAACATCTTATGGAGAACCGCCTGTATAATTGTGTGGGCTATTATTGCTCATGGTAGCATTGGGTTGGGGTGTGTGGGTGGTGCTGGGGGTTGGGGGGGGGGCGCTTTCGTACCGCCACATGCCATGGATGCCATGCCATAACACAAAATAAAGGAATCAGAACTGGTTTCCGGCATGGTGATGCCTCAATCTACATCCTTCGGTGCTCTGCCACGAGAGCAAGGCTGAATCGAGGAGCTTGGCATTGTGCAGAGAAATGAGAAAGATGTTAGTAGTCGACTGGATGGACCATTGAATGATGTATGTTGACTACTGGCGCTTATCTTGTTGGGTCGAGTAGTCGTTGCGCTGAAAATAAATGGAAATATTTTTATCTTGTTTTCCTTTTGTCTAAATTCAAATACTATGGTTCTTGTTTCCGTTCCTGCATTCCAAATGCCTAACTTTTGTCATTTTTTTACTTTCTATTCCTTTGCTTTGCCATAACCATGACATGCCGTTCCTCTGTTTTTTCACATTCCTCTGTTTTCCATTCTTTTGTTCTAAATATGCCTTGTGAAGTTATGATGCATATGTTAGCTTCATGAATAGATTACCTTTTTGGGCTGATTTCAGATTGCGCTCCGCTGAAACTAACAAGCTGTCTTGGTTGGTTATTCCAACAAAAGTGCACAAGAACATTAACCAGTTTCAGTCAAAGTATTAATGTCACACTTCCATGTATTACAAAATTCAAGTACTACTGGTACAATATGATAATTCGATAAAATACTCCTAATAGAGTGCAAAAGCTTATTCATCGCGCAGATGGTTCTAATGCAAAAATATACAAAACGGGGTATGCAATACACACTACCACACATCATCATTGGCATCAAGACAAGTACATGCTGTGGACCCTCTTGCAAACAAGACCTGAGCATCTTCTGCAGTTCAACAACTTGTAGATACAGGCTAGGCACGCAGTTGAAGATACCGTATTGGGCTACTCAGATTTCCAAGACGACAATGGCGGTGTCTCGGAATCCCTCCAGGTGTTGGCCATCTGAGGATACCGGTCACCCAGGACTTCACCTGCGGCAGCATAGGACTCGAGTTCGGCCATCTCATCTGGTGTCAGCTTGAGAGAAAGTGCCCCCACATTTTGGTTGAAATTCTCGATTTTTGTTGTGCCTGGAATGGGGCAAACATCGTTTCCTTGATGATGAACCCAAGCCAATGCTAGTTGTGATGGTGTGCAACCTTTTCTTGCCGCCATTGCATTGACACGTTCGAATATCTGAGCATTCTTATCAAGGTTCTCTGGTTGAAACCGAGGCAGATACTGCACAAGTATGAAATTCTCATTAGGAAGAGGCAACATACTGTAATCAGGCCATTGTATACATCAATGTGATGAGCAGAATCCACAAATGTATCTAAGATCAAGTAAATAGTATTCAAACATGTTTACAATGAAGAAATATTTTTTCCCAAAAATGTATGAAATACCTCCTAGTCCTATGAAAAGGAAAAGCATGGCGTAATTAATGTTCCATAGGTATCGAAGTGAGTTCACCTTGCGGAAATCCTGCTCGGACAGTGATTCAACCAGTTTTGCCCCACCGGACAAGAACCCCCTGCCTAGTGGACTGTAGGCCACAATTCCAATTCCAAGTTCTCTGAAATTTACACAGAAAGGAGACAATTCAGAAAATAAAGTTTCCTACTTATTAGTTACTGGACAACCCTTGGGTTCAATTCCATTTTTTATACAAGTACCTGCAAGTGGGAATTACATCTTCTTCTACATCTCTACACCATAATGACCATTCCAGTTGAACTGCAGTAATAGGATGGACTGCATGAGCTCTTCTGATTGTTGACGCAGATGCTTCAGATAATCCAATGTACTTTATCTTTCCTTCTTCAACTAGCTTCTTGAGTTCACCCATCTAGCAATGAGAAAATGACTCAGTAATCTTTCTTTAAAGGAGAAGTTCATAGCTTAACTGTCAGAGCCATCACTCTCAGGTCCTGTGTAGAACTTTCCCCTCGCACTTCCAGCCTCCATTTAATTTGCGCGTTCACATCCACCATCCCAGATTCCCAGCTACCAAATAAATAAAACAAACAAATGGAGACTCACCGTGACCTCGATGGGCACCTTCTTGTCGATACGGTGCTGGTAGTAGAGGTCGACGCAGTCCACGCCGAGGCGCTTGAGGCTGCCCTCGCACGCCGAGCGCACGTACGCCGGGTCCCCGCGGATCTCGACGTTGCCGCCGGCGAAATTGACGCCGAACTTGGTGGCCAGGTCCACCTTCTCCCGCACCCCGCCCTGCAGCGCCTTGCCGAGGAGGATCTCGTTGGTGTGCGGGCCGTACATGTCGGAGGTGTCGAGGAAGGTGACCCCGGCGGCGACGGCGTGGTGGATGAGCTTGATCATGTCGGGCTCGGGCTTGGGCGGGCCGTAGAAGGCCGACATGCCCATGCAGCCGAGGCCCTGCGCCGAGACCTTCAGCCCCTGGGAGCCCAGCTTGATGCGGGGGACAGTTGCCGTGACGGAAGCCATGGTGCAAGAAGATGATCGGAGCTGCTGCTAGTTGGAGTGTGAGCCATGGCCTCGGTGTGGCCTTTTGTAAGCTGGATGTGTGCTTGCTGGTCAATGGACGAGGTTACTCATCGCGTCACTGCTTATGCGAGATGATTTGACAGAAGCATCTGATTGCAGTACTAGCCGGAGTACACGTGTAGAGACAGACTTCTTTTTCCAAGCAAGGCGAGGACTTTGATGCCGGAGGCGGGTCCAGCTTCTAGATGGCGGCGCGCCCGTCGACCCCGGACCAGTGCTGCGTCGTTGGCGATTTCGTTTCTCCCTTTTCCTTGTTTCGTCTAGAACGCTGCTAATGATTAATCCGCCTCGTAATTTTTTTATATATGACAATTGGAACCATTTGTTTGTGTCCCTAACTTTATTTTTTTGTTTGTTTCAAAGATTGTTCTGGGTGTTCATAACGTACCATCTCTGTTCTCTCTTGAAATACATTTTGGATGCTCAAAATAATTTTTGCTTGGAGTATTTTTATTTTTTTATTTAATTTTGTTTCTTCGAATACCTTTTACCTTACAGAAAACAAACTCTTTTATAAGTTTCCATCTTATCTGGACAAAAAGAGCTCATTTGTTGGAAGCGGTAAGGAGAGCGTTGGCAACATCGAGTAGTTTGTTAGTGGTCAAATTCGTGTATTACCGTACAACATCCTTTTAACACATCCAACTCAGCTATTGAGATATGGATCTTTTGAGAATACGCTAACTCAACGACCAGTAATTAGCAACAATTTTGTGGAGTGGTAGGTAAACGGATACTTTTTATTACTCAGAGTATTTTTATATTGCTTTTTTGTCCTTTGGTTAAAATATTTTCTTTTGACACTTGGAACAAATTTTTTTTGTCAGAATATTTTTATTTGTTTCAAATACTTTTCTTTACTACCGAAGATATTTTTCATTTTCAATCTTTCATTTTTTTTATGCAGAGAAAGACTCGATAGGGTCCAAAAGCAACCAGTGCACACTGCAAATAAGTTTAGTGCCATTTGGGCCTTTGGTGAAAACATTATTCTATTAGTTGATTTTTCACGTTATTTTTAAAATTTTGATAATGTTTTCTCTTTGCACAATCCTTAAAGCAAGTTTGATGTATCTAAGAAACGATCATTTGCACAATCCTTAAAGCAAGTTCGATGTATCTGAGAAACAATTTATGTCATTACGTCTCGCCATCGAATATGCCTAGTATATACTTCCTCCGTTCTAAATTATTAGTTGTTTTGGTTTTTTTAGATTCATAATTTTTGCTATGCATCTACATATATATCATGTCTAGGTGCATAGCAAAGTTTATGAATTTAGAAAAGGCAAAACGACTAATAATATGGTATAATAATATGGTACAGAGCGAGTAGTTGGTAGATGAGGGCAAAAACGTAAAGTCTATTGTCACAATGTAACTGTGAAGGCAGGCTGAAGGAAATGGAAGTGAATCGCTACTTCAAAGGTTATTTCCTTACATTTATTTACTGTTCTTTGTTTTATTTTCCCTACTGTTTAGTTAGAAGTAAATTAGTATATTTCTGTAGCCTTATCTTTGTAGAAATAGTTCGAGCTGCTCCTTTTTATTTCATCTTCGAAGTCAAGCAATTTTATATTGACGATTCTGGTCATTTATACTTGTTTTCACCTTTCTCATCTCTCAGAGCCTTAGGGACATTAAAACACTGAAAAAGTTTGGTTTGATTAAGTTTTGTAGCATGATGCCATCGAAAGCACTCATGTACATGTTACAAGAATGCATGGTGTTCTTCGACCGAGTCTCCACTGCAGTTAATGCAAAGGAAAGTGTTCGTGGTACGCCCACCTATAAGCCATCTAAATTCCTCTACAATAACTCCAGAGGCACTGGTGATCACTTTAGAAACGCGGTCGTCAAATCTGAGTGTGGAACGCGGTCTATCTAGGTGTAGTTGTAGATCTGTTTATGTATGAGTGGTAGAGGGTTGACGTGTGTTCATGTACGGACAGATACTACAGCTATACCTAGATTAGAAGCATAAAAAAACCTCCAGAGGCACCGGTTCCGTTTTCCATATGTTCTTTCGAATGCAAAGTTTATTTTATATATTCAGACATTCTATTAATTTATAGTTTCAAATGGGTTGCATGGTCTATTTTAGATATCATTGCAACGCACGGCCACTCACTAGTTCCAACAAATGGGCACAAGATTATCAAAAAAGAAAAGTGCACCTCCATCTATTGCAAAATTCAATGTACTTGTACTATGATAAATACTCATGATACAGTGCACAAGCTTATTCATCACGCCACTAGAGCACGGATATACGACACGGAGGTATGTCATACACACTCACTACCACACATCATGACCTGCAAAGACAAGCACGTCATACGGACACCCTTACAATGAAGAACCCAGCATCTTCTGCAGTCCAACAACTTGTAGATACGGCAGTTCAAGATATTGTATTGAACTATTCAGATGTCCAGGATGACAATGGCGGTGTCTCAGAATCCTTCCAGGTGTTGGCCATCTGAGGATACCGGTCACCCACGACTTCACCTTCAGCAGCGTACGACTCGAGTTCGGCCATCTCATCTGGTGTCAGCTTCACAGACAGGGCCCCCACATTCTGGTTGAAATTCTCGATTTTTGTTGTGCCTGGTATGGGGCAAACATCGTTTCCCTGATGGTGAACCCAAGCCAATGCAAGTTGTGATGGTGTGCATCCTTTTCTTGCTGCCATTTCATTCACGCGCTCGAATATTTGAGCATTCTTGTCAAGATTTCCTGGTTGAAACCTAGGTAGATACTGCAGAAGTATGAAATTCTCATTAGGAAGAGGCAACTGACTGTACTTAGACCATTGTATACATAAAATGGATGAGCAGAATCCTTAAATGTATCTAAGGTCAATTAAATGGTAGGATAAGTGCAATATGTATTATGCATATTTAGGTCATGTTTTCAATGAAGGAAATTAATATCTCCAAGTCCTATGAAAAGTAAAGACCAAAGGATAATGTTAAATTAACTTGCTACCAAGGCAAATCAATGTTCCTTAGGCATCAGTTTTATTTCACCTTGCGAAAATCCTGCTCGGACAGTGAGTCAGCCAGTTTTGCTCCACTGGACAAGAACCCCCTGCCTAGTGGACTGTAGGCCACTATTCCAATTCCAAGTTCCCTAAATTGTCACAGAAAAGAGATAATTCAGAAAATAGAGCCTTCTACTTAGCGACTGGACAACTCTTGTTCGATTTTTCATAGAAGGACCTGCAAGTAGGAATTAGATCTTCTTCTGCATCTCTAGACCATAATGACCATTCCAGTTGAACTGCTGTAATAGGATGGATTGCATGAGCTCTTCTAATTGTTGACGCAGATGCTTCAGATAATCCAATGTACTTTATCTTTCCTTCCTCAACTAGCTTCTTGAGTTCACCCATCTAGCAACGGAAAAAAAATGATTCAATAATCTTTATCTTTCTTTAAAGGACCAGTTCATGGTTTAAGATGTCACTCTCGGATTCGGGGGAGGGGGGGGGGGGGGGGGGCGGTGTTGGATAGGGCTATAGGGATGCAACAAAACTGATCTGCATAAAACAGTAACCTGCTATTGGTTTAAAACCGACATAATTCATTTTAGCAGAGGCACTGATGAAATATCTTATATACTCCTGAGATCTATAATGCTGGTAATTATATGCAATGGTAACTCATATGAGCTCCTAGATGTTACTGTGCCAGTACAGAAGCTGTCTTCCACATCTGAATCAACGATTCTTGGACTTTCTTTTCCTGATTTACACTGGTTCAGATTCATGGATGACCTGCAGAGAGTGTAACAGGATGGATCCAGAATATGGTTTTCCTTTCCTTTTCGGTAAATTCAGGATGGTGACTGATATTAATGGCCAGGTTTCGTACTAACTAGTACACAAGAGAATGGTTTCATCGTACATTCGTACACCAGCAAGTCCTGTTTGTAAAAAGTGTGCGAAGTTCCTAGTTTTGTATAACCTCTCATTCTATTCTCCTTCTAGGAAAAGGGTCTTAAACAAACCTGCCTCCACCAACCACCATCACTCTAGAACTTTCCCCTCGTGTTTCCAGCCTCCACTTGTGCCGTTGTGCGTTCACATCCACCATCCCCAGCTTACCAAACAAAGACAAACAGATGGAGAAGGTCCACTCACCGTGACCTCGATGGGCACCCTCTTGTCGATGCGGTGCTGGTAGTAGAGGTCGACGCAGTCCACGCCCAGCCGCTTGAGGCTGCCCTCGCACGCCGCCCGCACGTACGCCGGGTCCCCGCGGATCTCGCGCTTACCGTCGGCGAAGGAGATGCCGAACTTGGTGGCCAGCTCCACCTTCTCCCGCACCCCGCCTTGCAGCGCCTGCACGGAATTCAGAAGCATTACATCGAACACCGTCAGTGCAAACTGAAAAGAAGCTAAAGAGGAAGAAGCAAAGATTCGAAATCCAAGCCCCAGCGAACCTTGCCGAGGAGGATCTCGTTGGTGTGCGGGCCGTAGACGTCGGAGGTGTCGAGGAAGGTGACCCCCGCTGCGACGGCGTGGTGGATGAGCTTGATCATGTCGGGCTCGGGCTTGGGCGGGCCGTAGAAGGCGGACATGCCCATGCATCCGAGGCCCTGCGCGGAGACCTCCAGGCCCTGCGAGCCGAGCTTCATGCGGGGAACGGACACGGGAGCGGCAGCCATGATAGCAGCAGGCAGCAGCTGGAAGGTGCTCGCCGCTGCTCTCCGGTTGTTGGTGCGGCCGCCCGGCAGTGACTTCTATTGGTGGTGCTGGTGTGGTCTTGGTCCATGGACAGGTGGGGGGCTCTGAGCTATATAGAGTGAGAGTGGCTCTGTGCCAGCGGGGCAGTGGACGGGCTGTGATGACGTCACTGCACATGTGAGCTACCCTAAACATGTAAGAGCTGATGTCAATTACAGGGGCAATTACTAATGTTTAGCAACGGCCCAGGCTTTGGGCAGTGGATTTTCAACATGTTTTCGACAGAAATGAATTCTTTAAGGGAAAAGGTCTTCGGAAATAAAATTTGACCTTTGAGTCCAATTGCAATAAATTGTCGATTGGTATAAAGTCCAAGTCATCTCAAAATTCCCCTCAGTAGAATCTATTGATACAACCTTTTGTGTGATAAACTCATACATAGTTTGACTAATCATTCAAATTAGTCAAGTTTCATTTTCTTAAAGCAAAATTTGATAGGGAGCATGTTACAGATCATACAGCATGAATATATCATTACATTTAAGAAAAAGTTCAAATTACTCCCCTCAAGTATCATCATAGTGATAATACCCTAAACTGTTTTTTTTTCAATTTGTCCTCCTAAACTATATCATTTGGTCCAATTTAACCTTGATAAGATTTATCTTTTTTATTTTTCCATGAACAAGCGAAGTCTTGAATTAAAATTTTGAAGGATGATAGCGGACATCATAATATATTTTAGAAAAATATGTCAAGAATTTGTCATCGTTATTTTGATAGGGTATGATATTTAACAATAAATTGAATTTTATGATACAAAATTATAGAAACAATAATGATGAAAAATTCATAATATATTTTCTAGACATACATTGTGATGCTCACTACAACCCTGCAAAATCTTAAATTAAGATCCAACTTGTATATTGAGAAAGAAAAAAGACAAATTATAGTAGTAGGTAAATTGCACCAAATGACATAGTTTAGGGGCCAAATTGAACCAAAAGAGAGTTAAGGAGGTTATCTGGACTTTGGCCATACTTGAGAGGAGTAATTTGGACTTTTTTCTTACATTTATATATGTCTCTTAACATCCAGTAAAATCATCGGAGAAATTTTACGGTGGCTGGAAAAAATAAGAAGGATCCATTAAGAGAAATCCAACAGTGGAAAAATAGGAGGTACCTAAAGAAAAGTACTAAAAGGTATCACGGCCAATATTATGTCAGTGATTCCAGACTGGTCTGATCTGAGGAGTAGCTCACCAAGAGAGGTTTCTAATCTGTTATCATTGCATTTTGCTACTAAAAGTACTAAAAGACCAGTAAGTAGCAAAATCTGAGGAGTAGCTCACCAATATTATCATTGCATTTTGCTACTAAAAGTACTAGAAGACCAGTCCATGATTCCGATTTCTAATCTGTTTGAACAATTTCATTTCTTGCAATTAAAGCTATAAATCAAGGTCCATATTGCTTATATTTGGTGCTAGAAATTTTATTGACATAGGGGCCCACATGTCATTGTCATGAACAAGATGACTTCAACATTGTTCATGTATTTTAGCTCGGCTCGAATCCAAACATCTAGTACTTGGCCAAAGTTTGGTCATGCCATCATTTGACAATGGTCAAATTTTGGCATGGGGACTCAAACCAAACAGGCCCGCGATCGGCACGCGATCTGAAGGCCAAAAGTCACGGTCCAGCTGGAGAAAGTTAAGATTTTTTTTTTATAAACAACACATCGGCTGCTTGTGCTTGGCTGGATCACAGGGTATGCCATGGCCCATGTGGCATACCAAGGTATATCCGCCCCTGGCTCCTGGACAGCTTCTGTATCCGTTGTACCTGCAAGTACTAATCTTGCTAGATAGCAGCTAGCTAGGTGACTCCTTTTCCTGAATGTGATTTTGTCAACATTGATTCTATAGGGCCCTAAAGAAAACTATTTGGTCGAAACAATGAGCACAGTGAGCGGCACATTACATTGGTCAAAGCTCTAGAGCTTAACATACAGCCATCCTGTAGTGACGACAGAAATTGATTTCCACTTGTTCTCAATCCTCCTGATGGAACAAAGCAGAACCCTGCAAGCATTTTCTGATTATCTGAATTCTCCCCTGTTTTTGTGTATGCATATAACAGTATGAAGGGTACTGCAATAGGGTAGTTTCTATCGGTGATCAGTGGTCACTGCTTGAATTCCAGAAGGCAATCAGAGGCTTGATCGACGTCAAGCATTGACACCTGGAATGTCAGCCCAGTTGGGCTCAAAATGGCTGAATTTGTCCAATTTTCCTCCAAATGGCTGGATTTCAGTGTAGCCATGGCACAAGTGTGCAACTCTACATGGAGCCGTGTAGATAACATCTGAAATATTTGACCAATATTTGGCTGTATTTTGTATTAGTGTGATGAAGTTCAATGGTTCTTTATTATGTCTAGCCCTCTGACAATCAATATTTTGGAGTTGTAATTTCAGCTTTCAATAAGGCATGACCAGCTGATTTGCTCTAATAACTGAACTGTGTGGAGATTGATTCAATCCCTCAATGCCACTGAATGGGAAATTGCAGTATGCAGGCGCCCATGTAACTCGCCTTTGGACAAACAAGGGATTAACAATTGCTAACTTGTCCTGGTTAAAAAGGATCATAAACTACCTGAATGTTGGCACTGTTAAGATTTCCTCCGCGATTCGCATTTTTTACAAAGTCTATCAGGTTCTACTACAACCAAAGTACATACTGGGGTAGGTGAATTTTGCAGAGCTGCAAAGTAGTCTCCTTCACCAACATTATTCAGAGGATTGTCGCAGCTTAAGCTGATACATTCTTCAGTAGAGGTGGAGGCAGCTCCCCGAGCCGACCGGGACGGCGGTTCGTCTCCACCAGCCGCACGACAGCGGCCTGATCTAACCAAGTCGACGGCGCCTGGCCTAACTCGCAGCACGGTGCCGGCGGGATCCAAACCAATGTGCGGCGGCGGTTACCCTTGACGAGCAGCGCGGCGGCACCAGCATCTGTTGGGGCCGAACCGAAGGGGTCACGCACGTATACTAGAGATGATTACTATAATACCCTTACCTCTATATATTTAATTTTTAAATTCCCTTTCCCAGATCAACTGTCAGCAAAATCAGTAGGAAAAGTACCTAGCCTTTGGTACTTTTCAACCAAAATATTACTTACAAATTAGGTTCCCACTTGCAAAATCCACACAAGCACACACTTTTGTCACGTACACGGGGTGAAGAAACATCTTCGTTTGATTGGTTGATTGAAAGAACCAGGAAAGTGTTATGGTCCTTTGCTCATCGACGTAGTAGAAAAAAAATCCAAGTGTCTCTAATATTTTATATACTAGAGTACGCTCTTTCCCTCTTCAAGTGCTCCATGATCTCAAACAATGAATTCTACATTATAAGAAGGGCAAATTCAAGCGCAAATGTTCCCAGTCGCGCACGCGGGTCCTAGCGGACCCATTGCAGAAGCGTTCGCTCTGTGCGGCCCGCTCGCTTTTTTATTTTTTGCCGGCTCATCAGTGGTTTAATTTAACAACCCAGCTTTGCCAATTCCTTCTTTCTTTTCTTTTTTTTTCTTTCCTCCTGGAACAAATAATGTCGGTATTTTACCGGCAAGCCTATCTTGATAGGTATACCCTAAGGTAGTAGACTTGTAGGCAGGGTGTCGCCGAGATCAGAAACTCGAAGGTGCAACCAACATAAGATTTAGACAGGTTCGGACCTCGATGTGTGTAATACCCTACATCCTGTATGTTAGTTTGTATTTTCTGGGATGATAATTTTTTGGAGGGGATCCCTGCCCGCCTTTATATAGTTTGGGGGGATAGGGTTACGTGGAATTCTAGCCCGATACTAGCTTAGGAGTCCTACCCGAGTACTCCCGATACTAGCTTAGGAGTCCTACCCGAATACTGCTCGGATAGTTTCCTTCTATTTCGACTAGTTCTACTCCTGTACGAATAGTTATGTCACATATAAAGTATGGAACATGCCCCATCCCTATTGTAGAGTATTCTATACTATGTGCGCAGCCTCGTTGCTCCGGGTCTGACAAAGCCCCGAACTCTTCGTAGCCGAGCACTGTAGTCTTCCGAGTACTTCTGAAGTCATCCTCAAGTTCTTCTGCAACTTCATTTTCGAGATGTCTTCCAAGTACTTCCTTGGCTGCTTTGAGGCTGTTGGGTGCTAATGCCCCAAGTAGTTTTAAGTCTTCTTTTATATGGGGTGCGATGAAAATCGCACTCCATATGGAGTAACCCGTGAGTCTTGGGTTGAATCAAAAAATCAGGCTAAGGGATAAATTAGCCTTGAATCTTCTTTCTTATCTTCCAAAGAATTTAAAAAATAAGCCATCGACGACACGTATCCCGCAGCCCCTGAACCTTGAATCCAAATCCCAAAAACTTTTAAAAAAATCCAAATGAAGTGGCATACCTTGCAGTGTACGTTATATATTTTTGCAATGATGGTAAAAGTAGGAAAAATTGGAATGAAATTCGAAAATCCTCTTTTTCCGAAATAAAATTCCTAAAAAATGGTTAATCCAATAACTTTCCCAAAATTATCTAAAAAATTACCTCTCAAAACAAAATATTTTCTATAAAGCCTCTTCAACTTCTGCGCAGTAAAACTGGGTTCCCCACTGGTTATTTAACCGTGCTGTAACTTAGGGTTAACTTACCCTTCGTTTTACAGCCACCGCTGATCCAGATCTAGATCTAGCCCAGTTTCACCATCTCCTTCCTACCGCCATGTAACCACTCGCAAATGCACCCTGCTTGCTCACATCTTGCACCTTCTCCTTAAGCCCCCGAGCGTATGCGAGTGAAGACACTCGTGACATCAAGGATGGGGAACAAGAAAGCCACTAGCAAAGGAAGCAAGAACAAGAAAGAGGAAGAAACCAAGTCTGCGACCAAAGATTGGAATTACAGTAAGTTTTTCAGGAACGACCTTTTAAATCTTGTTGCCGAGGGTCTTCTTTAGGGTCAAGATGTTGTTCAATGACGTCTTTCTTTCCGTCAACTCTTCCCTCAAGAAAATATTGATGAAATCATTTTTTATCTACATTTTATCGAAAGGGGATTGGCCCTCCGTGCTTCCAATTTTCTTTGTGGCCTTCTTTATATCTATGGAATCCAAATCCATCATCTGAATCCAAACTTCATAGCTCATGTAGCTATTTTTGTACATCTATGTGAAGCTTTTCTAGGGATCGAACCCCATTTTGCTCTGTTCCTATTTCTTTTCCGCTTGAAACCCCAACCTAGTGTGGAGCACGAAAGTGTAGTCGGAGAAGCCGGGTTCCAACTGAAGCAGAAATCGGTTGAAAAGTACATCAAGTATAAGTTCCCCACTAGTCATCCGTGTTGGAAGGACTTATGGTTTTATATTGGAAATCATAAACCGTTACTGGCTGAGAGAACTGGAGGAGTACCTGATAGAAAGATGAGTCCCGATCTTCTGAGAGGTACGATAAACTTGATTGGTGGAGAACTCGACGTTGATGAACGAAGACTCCGAACGATCGGAACCTCGCAATCACTACACCACTGCTCCGTTGGTTATCACCCGTGTCATACGGATGACCTCGCCACGAAGACTTCTCCCTACAAGCGCAATCAAGAACACAAGCAAGAATAGGAGATGTAATCAAACAAACTTGGTTACGAGATGAGGTCTCACGAAACGATGAACGGTGTTCGGTGACAGATTGAATCTAAGCAAAAACCCTCCCCTAATGTGGCGATGGCTACTGAATAAAAAGGAGTCAGGGCGTGCAAGTCCCCTGAACACAACCCTAATAGGTTCCAACACGGTACACGAGCCAACGGCCCAATAGACGGTGACACAGCACCCTGACAGATTCTGGACGCCCACTTTTTTCGACGATTCCTGTTGACTCGGAAAGAATTTTGAGGTGGAACCAGTGCCATTGGAAGCTCTATTAAATTATAGTTCCAACCATATATAGAACGTCCAAATCCGACTCCGTATATGGTCAGGGCATCAATTTTGGTGAAATCAGATTCTGGAATCCGAGGTGGAGTTGAAGTCGAGTTGGACCTGGACTCCTCCTTGGTGTGGACGTCGTAGCTCCTCCTCCTTGACTCCTTGGCCTTCTCCAAGTCCTTGCTGGTCCTCTCCATTATTTCCAATCAATAAAACATGCATGGAACCAAGTGTAAGTTCTAAAAAATAATTGACAAGGTTAGAACGTACCTGGAGATCCAACTATCGCGCACGTGCTCTAGTGATTGGTCCTTGCATTGTATGCAAAGGAGAGATGTCCTCATCATCCTCCCCCTCTTGAATTGGAGTCATCCTCGACTCAAGCTCATCTTTCTCACCCAAGTATGGCTTCAAATCTAAAATATTAAATGTGGGACTAACCCCAAACTCGGGAGGCAACTCAAGTTTATATGCATTATCATTTATCTTCTCAAGAACCTTAAAAGGTCCAGCGGCACGTGGCATGAGCTTGGACTTTGTCAAATCTGGAAATCTATCTTTTCTCAAATGAACCCACACCAAATCACCGCGTTCCAATTTTACATCCTTCCTACCTTTACTAGTAGCAATTCGATACCTTTCATTCATTTTTTCAATTTGCAACTTAGTAGTTTTATGCAACTTAAGAATAAATTCAGAATGTTGTGTAACATCTAAGTTCACAATTTCAAAAGGTGGTAAAGGTAGCAAATCAATTGGAGCATGTGGATTGAAACCATATACTACCATAAACGGACTTAACTTGGTTGTGGAGTGAATAGATCTGTTATAAGCAAACTCAATATGTGGCAAACACTCCTCCCACAACCTCAAATTATCTTTCAAAACAGTCCGCAACATAGTAGACAAGGTACGATTAACTACCTCCATTTGCCCATCAGTTTGTGGATGACAAGTAGTAGAAATAGCAACTTTGTTCCCAATTTATACCAGAAAGTTATCCAAAAATGGCTCAAAAACTTAGCATCCTTATCAGAAATAATAGTATTTGGTACACCATGCAAACGCACAACCTCATTAAAGAACAAATCAGCAAGATGTGAAGTATTGTCGGTCTTGTGACAGGGTATAAAATGTGCCATTTTAGAGAAACGATCAACAACCACAAAGACACTATCCCACCCACTCTTTGTTCTAGGCAATCCTAAAATAAAGTCCATAGAAATATCCTCCCAAGGTGCATGAGGAATAGGAAGAGGCATATAAAGATCATGTGGATTAAGTCGAGACTTAGCTTTGTTGCATATGGTGCAACGCGAGACGGAGCGCTCGACATCACGCCGCATCTGTGGCCAAAAGAAGTGAGCGGCCAGCACATCCTCCATCTTTTTAACACCAAAATATCCCATCAAACCACCACCATGCGCTTTCTGCAACAGCAAAAGACGAACGGAGCTAGCCGGAACGCATAGCTTGTTAGCACGGTAGAGAAGGCTTCACGCAGCAGAAATTTTTGCCACGTTCTTCCCTCTCTACAATTTTTAAAAACATCTTTGAGGCCCAAATCAGTAGCATATAATCCCTTTATGGTCTCTAAACCAAAGATTTTATAAGAAAGTTGGGACAGCATGGTATAACGTCTAGATAAAACATCGGCAATCATATTGTCTTTCCCTTTCTTATGTTTAATGATGTAAGGAAATGACTCTATGAACTCAATCCATTTAGCATTACGTTTGTTCAGAGTAGCTTGCCCTTTAATGTAGTTCAAAGATTTATGATCCGAATGCATGACAGATTCTTTAGACCATAGGTAATGTTGCCAAATTTGTAAGACTCGCACTAAAGCATAAAGTTCTTTGTCATATGTACAATAATTCAGCAAAGGACCATGCAACTTTTCACTAAAGAAAGCAACAGGTTTACCTCCTTGTATGAGCACTCCTTCAATGCCAATCCCGCTTGCATCACACTCAAGCTCGAAGATCTTCTCAAAATCAGGAAGTTGCAGCAATGGTGCCTGTGTGAGCTTCGACTTGAGAGCATCAAAAGCTTGTTGTTGTGCTGGTCCCCATCGAAATCTTTGTCAACCCGTGGAGAGGTGGCAACATGTTGAGCCAACAGAGCTTATCGACAACCCAATGCTGACCAACAAAAATCTGAAGCATTTCCAAGATTCCTTTAAGGATTTATACAAGTTCTCCATGGTATGGCTTCTTTTTAATACCATAACATGCCTTTGTTGCATCTGCTGACTTGTGTATTTCTGTACTTGAGTAGAGGATGGCCAACCAGTCTCGACTGAAGTCAGACAAGTTAAGGGCCGTGCAAGATGGATTGCGCCAATTACAAGCCAAAGATAGAAATTGAAGAGCAGATCCACAAGAGAATTGAAGTGCAACGCCAACTGGATGAACTGAAACTGGAGCACACTTGTGAAGTCTGGCTTCTCAAGCAAGAGATCAAAAATCTTGAAGAAAAGAACAAGGCTCAGAGAAAAACCCATCAAGGTAATTCCCTGCCGAGTCCTCTTGCCAAGTTGAATATAGTTGGAAAGTAATCTCTAAACTTGCATAAGTACTTCTTCTTGTCTTTTGCCCACAAGAACTCAAAAAATTGATAAAGTATAAAGAAGAACTGCTGGCTGGCATGAAGAATCTTTTGTATTGATCATCAGATGATGTGGAGCGCTTGGCTAAACTGCTCGAAGATGCAGACCAGCAGCTGTTGTAGTGCATGAAAAAAATCAAGTCCATGGCTGAAGAAAAAGAGCTGAAGCAAAAGCAATTTGAAGATCTCCAAGAGGTTGCCCAAGTAATCGACAACATGGTGGACCCCTCGGAAGAAGTAGTAGTCGGCAATAGGACTTTGCTGGAGCGTCTTCATGAGGCCCCACAAAAGATTGTCGGCTATGTCTCTAAGACCACCAAGACCTACGTGGCGTATGTGCTTGGTCTCGTCAAGTCCTTCTAGCCGAAGGCCAATGTGGAGCCGCTGGCAGACGACATGGCTGCAGACTGTTCAGAAGAATGATTCAAAGATTATCTGAAAGAAGTCAAGCCAGTGGTCCATCGGATAGTTGAAAGCCTGGAGCAAGACTAAAACCATTGAGATGTTATGAATAATCCACTTTATTTTATGTTTGTAAATATATTTATTTACTTGTTGCCTTGTAATCTGTTCAAAATACTATTTTATAGTATCGACGATCGTAGGTGTTAGATGGAATCGATACGTTTGGGTCATGCTACTCTATGTATTGCACCCTTAGATGTAGTCGATAACTTGCTGTTCGATCACATATTCCTTATGGGAATTCATCAAACTAATCAGATAATTGCGGTACTCTGATTCGTTTGGAGTTTTAGTTTGATAACCTCTTCAGTTGGCATATTTGTTGCTCATGTCAAGTGTGTACAGCCCAACTGGCAATACAATCTTGGTGGCCCCTTTAGATGTTGCTTTCATAGCACTTGTCTTCAAGAGACAAGTAGTTGTAGCAGTTGCTGGAAATGTGGGCTTAAGGGCCCCTTCAGGAGTTGCTTCCGTCGCTACTATCTTCAAGAGAGAAGTAGTCGGAGTCGTTACTGGAATCAATAGTTGGCCGTATGAGCTTTTCAAATGGATATCTAGATTGTGAGTATGTCGTACTTAGTGCGTTTAGTTGCTAGGTTCCACTAATCATGTTCAAACGGGATGACCACTCAATCGGGGATGTCCTGATCGATGGTCATGCAGTTCGGTTGTGATAGGGTTCCCGACAAAATCGCATGGCAAATGCATCCTTGTTAGACTGAAAGAATGAAAAGGGTTTTAAATTTGCTTCTCACTTTACTTTAGGAGAAAAATTGTGACTTTAATTCCTTGATCAATCGATAAACAAAAAGGATTTTTAGGTTTAAATGCTAAGAACCCCTTGTTTCGAAAATTCTATTCCAAAACAATGGTTATACGCAAAAATTCCCTAAAAAAGGCCGCAAAGAAAACTCCTTAGATCAGGTCCTAGTTCTTTCATGTTTCATCTTCCGAGTAGTTTGGCTGCCTCCCTTCATGGTTGTTCTTCTTGACGTTCTTGAGTGCCGGGGCTCCCAGGGCCTTGCGGAGGTTATGGCACTCAAAGACAGAGTGATTGCCGTTCGGATGCCACGGGCAATGCCCATGGAGAGCCCTCTCAAAGCGTTCTTGCAAGGTGGAGGTCATCTTATTTCGAGTTGGTTGTTCCGTTATTGCATCAGAGACATCCATCATGCGCTTCCGAGTTGAGCTCAAGTAGTCTTGAGGGATGTGGTAATTTGTGGGACTATAAGCTTCTATCTTGACACGCTCTTGTTGCCGGGCGATGATGATATTGCGAGCGTCCCGACCGATGTTGATGATGTTGCGGAGGTCAGTCATGGAGAAGTCGTAGAGGTCGCCGGGTTGGTGCTGCTGTCGCTCCATCGTGTGTTTTCTGCGCTTGGCACGTTTGGCATTTCTGAACCTGTATCGTTCTATTTGAACGTCGTCTTCATCTTCTATCTTCGCGACATCCTCAGTGTTGTGAACATGATCAGGTAGTTAGGGATCGTTGTATCCGTATCTTGCCCTGGCGTATCGGAGATGTAGTCATTGTCGATGTAGTAGTCGTCCAATTGGAGATGCCCCGAGTCTTCTTTGTCCGCGAGCTGAATTTCCACGATGCGAACCATGAATATTTCTTGCTCTGGTGGAAAATTTCTTGCTTTTGGCTTAACTAAACCTCCTTCTTCGTTAGAGGAGTCGAGGGGCCTACCTTCCTGGAATGGAAGTTCATCGGGGTCGGTGGCGTAGCGTGGTGGGTTGATGTTGAGTGTTTTGGAGGGTTTCGTGCCCTTCCATCGCGTAAGCTCACCCACCAGATTTCATTCCATTGCTAAGGCCTGGTTTCCACCTAATAAAGGTGTGATGTGGTCGTTGAAGTCTGAGTAGTTGTCGAAGACAGGAGCCCCCTGGCAAGCAGTGGCTTCCCTGCTTCGAGTTGTAGTAGGAGATCCAAGTACTCCTCTAGGGCAGAGAGGGACTTGGAGTGAAACACGGAACTGGGCTTGGGTTTCCCCGGCAGGTCAGGTAATGGTGAGTTGATGAATTTGTTGATGAAGTCATCGAGGTCGCGATCAAACGCCAATGTGGATGCGCCTGGTCCCTGAGGGCTAGAGTGTTGAAGAGTTGCTTCCGTGTTCTTGATGCACTCGGCGATGGATCGGTCGACCTGATCAATTCCGGAGAAGATGTCACCGGTGTTAGCGAGAAGCGAACGCCGTATCTCAGAGCGGTTCTGGGTTGTTGGAGCCGAGTCGCAAGAGCGTCGGAGAGCAGCCTCCGCGAGCTCGATGCAACCGGCAGTGCTACGATCCACCCGATCAATTCCGGCGATAAGATCGCCATTACTGATCCTGGGACGAGGGATTGCTCGGAGACGGCTAGCATAGTTTCCAATTAGATCGGAAAGTCAAGTTTGGCTAGATCCGCCGGCTAGAGTGCCGACGTCTTGGCTGAAGATGAGTGACGGTGCCTCCGGCTTCCTGGGATTGGCAACATGGCTGTTGAAGCCACCTTGACCAATGGCGACGTAGACCCAGAAGCCGAAAATGAAGGTGGCGCCCTTTTCAGGTACAACAGCAGAGTTGAAAGATGCCATCGCCGGTGGATCTTCGATGAACTCTCCTACCTGGCGCGTTAACTATCGGTGTTTTACCGGCAAGCCTACCTAAGTATACCCTAAGGTAGTAGACTTGTAGATAGGGTGTCGCCGAGATCAGGAACTCGAAGATGCAAGCAACACAAGGTTCAGATAGGTTCGAGCCGCGATGTGCGTAATACCCTACGTCCTATATGGTGATTTGTATTGCTTTGGATGATGATTCTTTGGAGGGGCCCCTGCCCGCCCTTATATAATCTGGGGGACATGATTACATGGAATTCTAACCCGATATTAGCTTAGGAGTTCTACCCGAGTACTATTCAGGTAGTTTTATTTTATTCCGACTAGTCATACTCCTGTACGATTAGTTACAATAGATATAAGGTATGAGATATGCCCATCCCTTATTCTAGAATATTCTATGCTATGTGCGCAGTCCCATAGCCCCGGGTCTGACAAATAAGTTAGATTTTTATTTCATGGGACAAATATTTTTGTTCCACATTAAATCTAATACAATTTATTTAATCGTTTAACTACAACATTTATCATTTGTTCTAATGGAACAAATTATTTATTTCATATTTTTATTTTAAATAGCACATTTATCATTTTTTCTAATGGAACAAATTATTAAACTTGTCTCACTTGATGTATTTCACGCTTCTGGCACAGACGAAGTAACAGCACAGAAAGACAGGCCCGCAAAGAAAAAAGAAGCGGGTGGCATGCGGCCCGAGAAGGACGGAACAAAATTACGGCCTAAGAAAATTAACTGGCGCCAAATCCCGCTTCTGCGATATTTAGATCGCAGTAACGTGCGTGGCCCCTAATCGGACCCAATTCAAGGTACACAGAAACTTGTCTTTTTTTTCCTTATTCAAAAATATTATCTTACTGTCAAAAAAAGAAAAACATTATCTCGAATTACACTTGAAGGACATTAGGCTCCCATTTTATATTTTGAAGAAAAAAGTTATATATCCAGAAAAAATCCCGAACCATGCATATCTCCTTCCTCCGTGGTAATTCATGGAGTGCAGTAATGCATAGACTGCAGGAGTACCCTAGGGATGGATGCTGGAATGCTAGTGCCGCCCACCTGCGTGACAGCCCCAATCCCCAGCGCGTGGCTCCATCTGCTCCGTGCTGCCCCCACCTGAGTCACCGCTGTCGCCTTGCCGCGGGCAGTCCCGGCCGGCACCAAGATCACCACGCCCGGACAGATGTGGCCGAGCACGGCAGCTCAGCAGCGCTCCACATCGCCTCCCCCTCGCCACGTACCCGCCGCGCGGCCGCGCGCATGGCCGCGGCACCTCCTCATATAAGCCACCGCTCGCCTCGATCCCTCTCGCATCCAACGCACGGTCCAACACCAGTAAGCAAACCACAGATGGGCGCCATGAAGAGGTCACCGCTGGTGCTGGTGCTCCTGCTCTCCCTGTGCTCCTCCCTCGCGCTCGCGTCCTACTCGTACGGGGAGGAGAGCTCCGGCTCCGGCCGGCCGTACCACTACGGCGAGGAGAGCTTCCGGCACTGGACGCGCTCCCGGCAGGGGAGGTTCCGGGTGCTGGAGCGGTTCACGCACGAGCTGCTCGAGGACGCCGTCGGCAACTACCGCGTCGCCGAGCTGGAGGCCGCGCCGCGCGCGTTCCTGCAGCCCAGCCACTACGACGCCGACGAGGTCATGTTCGTCAAGGAGGGCGAGGGCGTCGTCGCGCTGCTCTACAGGGGGAAGAGGGAGTCGTTCTGCGTCAAGGAGGGCGACGTCCTCGTCATCCCGGCCGGCGCCGTCGTCTACTCGGCCAACACGCACGGCTCCCGGTGGTTCCGCGTCGTCATGCTCCTCAACCCCGTCTCCACCATGGGACGCTTCGAGGTTTAGTTTGCAACAATGCATCCTCCTTCGCTTCCTCTGCGTTTGCATGTTGAGAGATCGAGCTGCAACTCTTTTTTTTTCCGACAGGAATTCTTCCCGATCGGAGGCGAGAGCCCGGAGTCGTTCTTCAGCGTCTTCAGCGACGACGTTCTCCAGGCCGCCTTCAACGTATGCATTTGCGCTTGATCACGTCACGTCTTTCTTTGTTCACATTTTTTTTCTTTTCTCTTCTTCAGAAGATGATGAACCTTAACTAACCATGTGGGCTACTCCGATCCTTCCTGTTGTCAAAAGACTCGCCGGGAAGAGTGGGAGCAGGTGTTCGAGAAGCAGAGCAAGGGCGAGATCACGACGGCATCCGAGGAGCAGATACGGGAGCTGAGCAGGTCCTGCTCGCGGGGCGGCCGCGGCCACGGCGGCGGCGAGTCCATGTGGGACATCAAGCCGTCCAGCCTCACGGGCAAGAGGCCGCGCCACTCCAACAACCACGGCAGGCACTACGAGATCACCGGCGATGACTGCCCGCAGCTTCGGGCGCTCGACATCGAAGTTGGCCTGGCAAACATCACCCGCGTAAGCATGCGGATGCGGCAATGGATATATAGTTTTCTCTAGCTGAAACTGAACGGATCGGCTATTAATATTTTCTGACGGGACTCGATGCCGCGCGTGTGCAGGGCTCTATGATGGTGCCGAGCTACAGCACCCATGCCTACAAGGTGGCCATCGTCGTGGAGGGCAGCGGTTACTTCGAAATGGCGTGCCCGCACCTGTCCGGTGGTCGGGCGCGCGGCCACGACAGCAGGGAGCGGGGCAGAGAGGAGGAGGAAGAGGGACGAGAGGAACAGGAGGGTGGGCAGAAGTCGAGGAGCTACAAGCAAGTGAGGTCCCGCATCAAAGAAGGCTCCGTGATCGCGATCCCGCCGGGGCACCCGACGACGCTAGTCGCCGGCGAGGACAAGAACCTCGCCGTCCTCTGCTTCGGCATCAATGCCCGGCACGACGAGAAGGTGTTCCTGGCGGGCAGCAACAGCGTGCTGAGGCAGATGGACGAGCCGGCCAAGGTGCTAGCATTCGGAGCCGAGAGGGAGAAGGTGGACCGTCTCATCGGAGCACAGACGGATGCTATCTTCGTGCACGGGCCGGGCAGCCGCAGGATATCCTCCGCGTAAGTGCGAGCACCTCTAGGTGCTGTGTCGTATCACGGTGAGGGTAGGAGTAGAATAAAGTCGCAGCGCGCGTCGTCGCGTCCGTACGTGGAGAGAGGGCGCTGAGCGCGTGCATCCGTGTTTGTACGGAAATGTGCAGTAATCCTACGTTTATCTGTCTGTATATGAAATAATGTTGCTGAGCCATCTTTTCTCGAAGAAAATCCAAAGCAACTCGCAATATTGTAAAAGGAAAAAACTCTACATAATTTCAGATTTTCTCCGTGTCAACCGATTGAAATTTCGTTTATCTATCAACCGATTGAAATTTGTGCGCCCGTTAATTCTTACCGGGTCGGGATCTCTGCTGTGTTGCCCCGCCGCTTCCCTGCTTCCCCGGCCAGGCGCACTAGGCAACTTGGCTGTCGTGCTTGTCTCGTGCTTTTTTTTGTTTCAGAATTTATATGGTTTTGGTCATGTTCGCCTTGCCCGCAGGATCAAGATAAAGGAAAAGCTCGACAAAATTAAACAAGGAGAAGTTGCTAGACTTTCATGAAATACTGAATATTCAACTACAAGGAAGGTTAGTCAGCTAAGCCCTGTGCATTGTTAGCAGGAGCAGTGAACTATTTAGTAATGGCTTGTGTTTTGCTGATCCAGGAATACGTTTCTGCCAAAGTCTTAGAATTTTTGGATTCCCCTCGAGTTACTAGGGATGTTGTTCTCAGTGATAAAAAGTTATAACTTCTGATGGAATTAATATGTGCTCAAATCCTTTCCACATGATGCACCTTTGATTAGGCATAGTACATGATTTTTTTTTAAATCTGCACGGGGCCACAAAAACCTATGTGAATGGGGGGTTATGGTTGTAGATGTGTCGTAAGGGCAGTGTTGTATATTTAGCAGTATTAAACCTCTGATTAGGGCTGAGCTTGCTTTTCTTGGAGTGTGGAAGCCCTTGGCACCATGACCTGAACAACTGTAGTATCTGTCCTTTTCTCCAGCATTGCAGAAAGGGAAGAAGCTTGGAGGAGTCCTAAAGGAAGAGGTGAGGCAACTTCTGAAGGTGCTCCTGCAGGAAGGTAATCCTGTCTGGTGCTGAGCATCTAAAATTTTTATTAGTAACCTATCAAAGCCAAAACAACCATTCTTGTGTTGTTTGCTTGCTTAATTTCAATTGAAAAAACTTTCATGCAGCATACAGAAATAATACACCTGTCACTTATTAAATTTCAATGTAATTGTGCCATAGTTCCGTTATCTTGTTTGTATTTTACATAGAAGACTTCTGGTCCATTTGGGATTCCTCTTCGATTTTTTCTTTTTGTTACTGTCCCCTTAATCATTGATTAGGGTTGCATTTTTGCTGTATCATGCTGGCTGGCTGTATTTGTCATCAATGGCAAGGCTTCTACCATTATGATTTCTGCTCCATGTAATTTTTTGTTTCTTTGTAAATATTTACCTATATTATCATTTCTGCTTGTATTGATGTGTGTCAAAATAAATCAAGCATGATTTGTGAGCCTTTATTTTGCAGATTTTACTAAATTATTGTGTATGCCATATAGAATCAGACTATAACAATTTTAGCTGTTCAATTTAAAAAAAGTATTGGTAAGAGCTTTGCAGTGGGTTAGAAAAAGGTTTGTATCCACAAACTGTTATAGATTGATGTACTATCTATTTTCGTAGATTCTCAAGTTTCTTGAGCCTCGTTTTTACCAAGAAAACCCTCATACAGTCTGCAGGTATGGTCAATGTTTTATCTCTTTTCATTGTTTAGTTTTGCAATCTTGAAAATTTCTTTTCATAATAAATTGTTTTCTTCTCCGTAGTAGATTCATCTTTTTTATTGATCAGATTGCAATATGCTCATATCTTTATATCTTATCAAAGATCAAACTGAACAAAATATTTACTTTTATTATGCGTAACTTTATTTTTATATAGACAACATATGTAATAATTTATTTTCGTTTTGGTTAAAATTTTAATAGTAGACAATCTGTGTTTGAATAAAGATTTCTTTGTATCTTTTAATAGTACATATGTATAACTTTTAAAAATTTAGTATAATTATACTCCAGTACTGCTTCCAATTTTATAAACTAAAGATCAAGTATGCAAAAATTTTGTATGTAATTTTGTTGTCAGCCCAAAAATTTACATACAACTTTTTTTTTCTAAGTGTAACTTGATACTTCTTTCTACGACTATCTACTAAGAAGGTCATATTATTCCTAGTATTATATACCTTCTCTCTCCCAAAAAAAGTATTATGTACCTTATCTATTTTTTGAGCTTACAGATTCATGATGCTTCTACTTTTTTTTCTTACATATAGCTGATATGATGCTGCTAGGATGGTTTGCTCTTACAATTTGGTGCAAATTTTTTGTTTAATATGGGCTCATTTGTTCCCCCTTATATTTGAGCTCCAACATTCTACTGTCTATGAGTGCCTCCATATGTGATTTATAGGAGTCTACACATGCTCCATCTACTGTCTGCACGTGAATGAGCCAATGAAAAAGGTTTGCAAAAAATAGAAAAGCCCGATGCTAAACTTTTTAGAAAATTTTATGTGCTAAGTCACATACTCATATAACCATATTTTTATACAAAGCACATGTTGTGCAATTTTTTGAAATCTGGATTATGCCGCAAATGCAATTGGATAGCACGATGATTTCTTGTGAGTTTCTAATCTATTCCATTATCGTCCAATGTATCCTCCCTGCATAAGTGTGCTTTTGTGTTGCTCATAGAAATGACTTTTCCTACTGCACCTCCATGCTCTGTTGCACTTGTATTGCCAACCATTTTGTTGTTACTGCCATAAATAACAGAACCTCATGACTCATGTAAGTTTTTCAATACAATCCAGTGTAATACTTTCATGTAACATCTTTGTGTACTTTCATCTACATGTTTTTAGCAGGTTTTTTGTGGGGGATATGGACTATGGAGGGAATGGATCTCGCAGCAAAAAGCAGAGGATGATCAGAAGGATAACTCACCCTAGTTACCACAACTTGGTGACTGGTATTCTGTTGTTTTTCCTGAATGCAGAAATTTTCCCTCCATGTTTACACGTTCGAACATTTCCTAGGGGTTTCTGTGTTGGAGTCAACTTTGTCTGGTGTTTTTATTGATCGGGGAAAACAGTCCGTGTACTTTCCGTTTTCGGCAGCTAGGAGGATGTATATTCCCACCACTTTTATGTGTGTCAATGTAATGTAACATCTTTGTACATGGTTAGAAAAATTTTATCTGTAATTGTATTTGGAGTCAAGTTGGGAAAAGGAATATACATACTAGCTAGCTAGAGAGATACAACAAAAAAACTGGGCCCAATGTTATGCTATTTGGGCTGGCAACAACCACCACGTTAAAAGGCCTCCAACAGGGACAGTTCCCTGGACAGCTAACAGGTACAGTAGGAAACAGCACGTCCGATAAGACTTATCGGGAGCGCAATTGTGCAGTACGGGTTCGAACAACAAAAAGATACATACTAGCTAGCCGGAACTGTTGGATGGAGATTTTAAAGGTGAGAACCGGTGATTGACAGATAACAAAATATCAATCAGTTGACGAGGAGACACGTCCATATAATTTACACGTCTACATACGCAATTTACAGAAGCATTAAGGATGACGAATCAGCCGAATTCTGTTTCCTACCTAGTGCCCAATAACATCAGTGGACTTAATGACATCAAAGGCCTTCTTTGACAGGATCACGGTAGCTGCATGTACTCGAAGGTTATAACTTTGGATCAAATAAACTTGGTAAATAAGCACAAGGAGAACCCAGTTTGAGTACTGTTCTGTCTATTGTTTTATTGTGACTATCTT
Organism: Panicum hallii; assembly: GCF_002211085.1. Classification (NCBI taxonomy): domain Eukaryota; kingdom Viridiplantae; phylum Streptophyta; class Magnoliopsida; order Poales; family Poaceae; genus Panicum; species Panicum hallii. The sequence goes on along the minus strand of NC_038048.1, from coordinate 29,423,859 downwards.
ATTTTTCCTCCTCAAATTTTGTATAGAGTAAAATAATGTGTATACCGTTTTACTAGGTTTAAGGTATATCAGAGCTCACAAAATGATTAATCAGTGCTGTCAGCAAACAAAGTAGAATGTCGGCTTAACATATGGATTTCAATAGTAACTGCTTGCGAGAATGTTCCTACATGGAATCCGTGCAGCATGACCATTGGTGCCCCTTGTTCTTAATAGAGTAGAGCAAAGCAGTTCACTACCAGAGAAAAGCTACATTATTCTTTTTCCTCCATCTTTTTTTGTAGGTCCCAGTTTCGATATTTACACCATTTCAGAAGGTACAGGGCTTCTACGAACATTAGCATTTTCATCCATGTTGTCATGTTTCTTTAAATTCAGCTGATTGTGTATTGATCGTTGACCAAATTGCCACCACTACTGCTTTGATGCCATTTTCTGTTCAATTTTTGCTATATTTTGTATTTGAAAATGTCCACTCCATTCTGATAACTACAAATTCCTTATTAATTTTAATTTTCTGTAACTTTCCATGGCAGCATCAGCTACTTTAGCAAAATATATTTTGACCGTTCAAGTCATTGGTGACGTTGCCACAGAGGAACAGAGATTAATTTTGATTCAAATGCATTTCATGATCAAAGACTTAAATGAAATACATATTGGTAAGATGAACGCAGAGAGTATTAGTTGTCTATTGTAACAAGGGCAACAATCATGTAGTCGGGAAGTCCCACTTTCCGGGATTTGTGTATGACTAAAATCTCAGTACAAGAGGGCTTCACCGAGGAGCCTTCCGGAACCTTGAAATTAATAAAATCACCGTATGACCCAACCTAGTGGCATCGTTCATATACCCTGCTGCTCCCTGAACTTTTACGGCACATAATACTATACTACTAGTATAATTCTATAGTATTGAGCATCCAACGGTACAAATAAGTTATAGTTTCAGTGGTGCCTCCCATTGTAGTACTACTAGTATTTAGGAGATCGTAATATAGATAAAAGAAGTGATAGACTATAAATTATTTTATTTGGAAGGTTAATTGTCAATGTACCATAATCTTCTCTTAAGCAAAGCAGACTGCTCCATCAGTGCTCCCTCCAGCAATCTCTGATACCGAAATGGTGAGCAATGACGATGCCTCAGGTTAAGGGGCAAAAGGTTGAATTAAGAGGCCTACTCTGCCAGTTTTGTCATATACAAAACAACCCCAGTGAAATGTGCAAGACCTTTCCCAATTTCAACCAGCATATGAATATCACACTTCTGTTGATCAGAAACTTTTAGTGCCATCTTAATGAGTACTGATCATACAACAGTGATAAAGCAAGCACATGAAAATGACAATCTTCTTAAGTAAACACCTGAGCATGCTCTGCTGTCTTTATTAGATAGTTGAACAAAAATTCCGACCTCCGCATCATTACAACAGTTCTTCTATTGTCTTCCGACTGCGAACCGGGGAAATTAGGCACAGCTGAACATATAGCTACTTGGCTTTCTAAGATGACAATGGAGGTGTCTCAGAATTCTTCCAGGTGTAAGCAGCTTGAGGATGTCGGTCACCTTGGACATTATCTGCAGCAGCGTAGGATTCCAGTTCGGACATCTCATCTGGTGTGAGCTTTACAGAGAGTGCCCCCACATTCTGATTGAAGTTCTCTATTTTCGTTGTTCCAGGTATGGGGCAAACATCGCTTCCTTGATGGTGAACCCAAGCCAATGCAAGCTGCGACGGTGTGCATGCTTTCCTTTTTGCCATTTCATTAACACGCTCGAATATCTGTAAGTTCTTGTCGAGATTCTCATGCTGAAATCTTGGCCAATTCTGGAAGAGTATAAACTTCTCATTAGCCATGGCACTGCTAATTTAGTGTATACAAATATCTTAATGACACTATTGTATAGAACAAACATGATTATTGTAAATCCAGTCTGTTTCTGTTTTCTTGTAGCAGATGGAATGGTAGAACCGTAAAAGTTATCGAGGTTAAGTGCACTATGTAGCGATCATACTAATTCAGAAACTTTTTTCCCAGAATATTATTATAATTCCTCTTAGGGGACAGAACAATATGCTAGACCCAAAGAATAATGATCAATTAACTTGCTACCGTAGAAACAAGCTTAGTTATAAGTCATGGAAATTCACCTTGCGGACGTCCTGCTCTGATAGCGAGTCCATCAACTTCGCCCCACTAGAGAAGAATCCTCTGCCCAGTGGACTGTAAGCGACGATTCCAATTCCAAGTTCTCTGCAATTGTCAGAGTGACTAATAATTCAGAATAAAGCTTCCAGCTTTTCGGTTGAACAAGTCATTATTATTTGACCGTGAAATACCTGCAGGTAGGAATTATATCTTCTTCTACATCTCTAGACCATAATGACCACTCCAGCTCAACCGCGGTGATGGGATGCACTGCATGAGCTCTTCTGATTGTTGATGCAGATGCTTCAGATAACCCGATATACTTTATCTTTCCTTCCCCAACCAGCTTCTTGAGTTCACCAATCTGCAATTCAAGAAGTAACCAAGTTTAGTAATCATTGCTAAAAGAAAAAAAGACAAAAAAGGGTCACCACAAATTTTGGAGAAACATGCATATCTCCAACCTACTAAGGGCAAGTACTAAGTACATCAAAAAAAAAAAATGCAATTTCGCTATAAAGCAGGTGGACTCACGGTGACTTCGATGGGCACCCTGGTGTCGATGCGGTGCTGGTAGTAGAGGTCGATGCACTCGACGCCGAGCCGCCGGAGGCTGCCCTCGCACGCCGCCCGCACGTACGCTGGGTCGCCGCGGAAGTCGGGCTTGCCGCCGTCGACGAAGGAGACGCCGAACTTGGTGGCCAGGTCCACCTTCTCCCTCACCCCGCCCTGCAGCGCCTTGCCGAGGAGGAGCTCGTTGGTGTGCGGGCCGTAGCTGTCAGCGGTGTCGAGGAGGGTGACGCCGGCGGCGACGGAGTGGCGGATGAGCGCGATCATGTCGGGCTCCGGCTTGGGCGGGCCGTAGTAGGCGGACATGCCCATGCAGCCGAGGCCCTGCGCCGAGACCTCCAGCCCCTGCGAGCCCAGCTTCATGCGCGGCACCGCGACAAGGGCAGCAGCCATTGCTGGAAAATGGAATGCGCTCTCTCCGATGCTGGGTACGAATTCAGATTAGAGCTGAGAATGTTGGGTGGAATGGTAATGGGATGAGCTGATTCGTCTCTGAATTTATGGTGTGTCCGGGGAACCTCTGAAGAAGCGTCGTCTGGAACGTAACAGATCATGATCCGCAGCCAGGCGGCTACCAGTTTGTGTTTGACGGCAGCGATGACTTGACAACGTAAACAGGTAAGAGCTTACGTCACATGGACCTTTGGAGAAATGGGCTCGGCCTCGGCGCCTCGGCCACGGCCACCCATACCAACCACCAATCAGTGGCGGATGACGCGACGAAATTAAAGTATTGCTAACGCGAAGAGGATAATATTTACAACACAATCTAGACCAACTAATATCACAAAAATGTACAATGAAAGCGGAAAATACCTTACAAAGAGGTCATCATGATCATTATCCATTTACATTAGGCTACATAGCTCTTAAATCTGAAAAAAATAAATATGAGTTAGACAATTGCATTTGTCTAGTGAAATCTATAAAAAAATATTAAATTTGTGAAATAAAAAATACCTCTAGTTACGTCTAGGTTTAGGAGACCTAGGCAATTGCATTTGTCTAGTTTTCTTATTTTGAAATGCCTTTTTAATTTGTTGAAGATCAAATCCTTTGTATATTTCTCTTTCTATGTAGCACACCATCAAGTCATTCAACCATCCATCGGTCATCTTGTTGCGCAATTCAGTCTTAATAATTTTCATAGCCGAGAAGGCCCTTTCAACCGTTGCGGTTGCCACTGGTAACAACAATGCCAACTCAATAAGACGATAGACTAATGGAAACACAATATGTCTCTCAAGTTGAACCATTGTTTTTGATAGACTCGCAAGATCATAATAAGTCTTGAATTCTTCAACTCTTCGCACATGAATAATGAAAGTTCTTAGTTGATCTTTTATAGTCTTGCGGTCATCAAAAGAGAAATCCTCGTGATAGATATCTGCAATCCGAGCAAGCTTCTCCACATCAAACTTAGAGAATGAATTTCTTGGATCAAGGCAAGCAAAACACACAAGCAACTCTGAAGATAGCTCATTAAAGCGATGATCAAACTCTGTGGTGATAGAATCTATAGCGGCATAGAAGGTATCCACACGATAAAAATATTCTTGAGTGATATTATTTCTCCCACCTTTCCTTGATCGGCCAAACCGTGGCACAGCATCACACATATTTGGCATTGGGATATCATTTGCAAGGCAAAATGCTTTGGTTTCTTCCAACAATGGCTCCCAACCCTCACTTCTCAAATTAATCAAATGTGTTCTCACATCCACAACCAACGACATAGCTTGGACAATATTTTGATCCTTGCTCTGCAAGAGAAGAGAGAGCTCATTTGTGATACAGAGGATTTGCAACATCATCTTCATCATAAACACAAAGCTGGAACACTCCATTTTTCCAACAAAGCCACCTGCACTAGATGGATTGCGCTCATCTTGATGCACAATTTCTAAGACTTCTATTACTAAATCCCACATTGATTCAATACGAAGCAAACTCTTATAATGAGATCCCCATCTTGTATCCCCGGATCTTGACAATATTGTTGCTTGTTGTTTGCCTCTCGCTGATGAAATTTCTCCACTCTCCAACTTAGATAAAAGATTCAAGCGATGCTTATGCAACAATAAATCCTTCCTTTTGCAAGAAGCACTAGTGCTACTCACAATCAATGTTACATACTCAAAGAAATCCTCAAGGGATGAGCAATATTTTGAGACAGCAACAACTACCAATTGCAATTGATGAGCAAAGCAATGGATATAGAAAGCATATGGGTTCTCATCTCGAATTAATTTTTGAAGACCATTAAATTCACCTCTCATATTAGAAGCACCATCATACCCCCGCCCTTGAAGTTTTGTAACAACTAATCCATGATCACTTAACATCTCAGCTAATGCTTTCTTCAATGACTCTGATGTTGTGTCCTTCACATGCTTGATACCCAAAAATCTTTCTATTACTTCTCCTTTTTTGTTGACAAATATCACAACTATAGCCATTTGTTCTTTGACTGATATATCACGGATTCATCAACAAGAACGGAGAATAGACAATCCCCCATTTCTTCTTTTATTGTCTGTGTGACTGCTTCAGCACAACAGTTTGCAAGTTCTTTTTGAATTGTTCCAGAAGCCATTTTGGCATTTTTCGGACACAACTCATCAAAAGCTTTTCTAACCTCCTCATTTCTTTGTTTGTACCAATCAAAAAATTCTAAAAAATTGCCCTTATTTAAGGAAGTGCTAGTCTCATCATGCCCCCGAAATGGTTCACCTTGCAATGCAAGATAACTTACAATACTTAAGGAAGCTTCCAACCGGGTCTCATATTTGACCAATGCATCTTGACTGTAACTTGACATTCTATGACTTACACTTGACCTTTGGTTACGAAAATCATGGAATGCTGTTGTTGCAACATTGTGTATGCTATTAGGCCCACCAACATATTTTGGAAATGTCGTGTACACATTCCTCCACTGTGAGAAGCCAACTTTTGTAAATGCATCATGACAAAACTTCTCCTCCATCCGATCATATTTGAAAAGGTAACAATAAAAGCAATAAGCTTTATTCTTCTCCAAACTATATTCCAACCAACTATGATTCCTAAACCAATGTTTTTGAAAACTCCTCTTATCATGTGACTGTGGAAATATATGACCAATTGGTTGAGTCGGACCTTTAGCTATGAAAGCCCTTCTAACTTCATCTCTAATATTAGGAGCAAAACGATCAATCGGAATACGAAGTCCCGGATCAGAAATAATGTGATCCGGGTTGAATTCAGTTATACCTTCCACTTCTTCACCATTAATTTCTTCATCATTGCCTTGATCATGTGCATTTTCTTCGACATTATCCTCTTCAACATCAACATGTACATCCTCTTCAACTTGTGCAAGTGGAGGAGCAATGTTTTCTTCCACTTCTTCAGGTTCGTGATAAACACCACTACCATGAGTCCTTGGTCCACTAGCATGGGTGCTTGGTCCACCTTGACCACTGCAAGTAAAATAGCTGTAAATCCCTGTAATCAAACAACAATATGTATTAGACATTACAGCAAATCCGAAATCAAACTCATGGAATGGAATCAACAATTGCTGGCAAATGGCAAACAAACCTCTGGCTCTTTGGCCAATTCTTCTCCCCCTCCCCCTCCCCCTCCCCCTCCCCTGGTTCTGGTTGTTTCCGGACATGGTCGGGCACTCGGGCAGACCGGCAGACCGCAAAGCCGGTGTGGAGCTCCGGGAGGTGGCGGAGTCGGATGGCGGCCTTGGGCTTGGGGTGGGGAGGCGGCGACCAGGCCAGCAGGTCCAGGCGAGCCGGTCTGCCGGGACCCGGGAGGTGGGGATCTGGCCAGCTGGGAACGGGGGATCTCCGAATCTGGGAACTGGGGAGGTGGGGGTCTGGGGGAGGCGGGGAAGGTGGCCAGCACTGGCGGCGCCGCGGCGGACGGGCGGAGGCGGCCTGGCGGCGTGTGGGAGATGGGGCGAGTCGCGTTCGTGTGGGCGACGGGGCATGCGGGCGGACGGGCGACGGGCGAGTCGAGCTGGTAAGTTTTTTTTTAAGCCCTGCTACCCTTCCTGGGCTGGGCCAAGGTATTGCCCAAGCAATACCGGGCCACATTGGGCCCTCCGCCCATGCCACCAATCATGATATGGGCCACACAAGCAGACTTACGTCCTATGTGGTAGGGTTTCTACATGCTTCAGCTCCGACTCCTCCGGAAGAGCCCTACCAAACATCTTATATGAGTTGAGGATGTATTTTTAGTGAAAAATAGAGGAGCCAACAGCTCTGGCTCCTCCAGTGGAGCCCCTGGTAAGGAGCCCTGCCAAACATCCCATTAATCAATATAGTAAAATACGGAGTAGAACGTGTAGGTGATAAAGCTATTTTCATTATGGAATGAAATTACTTTTTGACACATAGAACGACTCAAGGACATGTAGTCAAGGACATCCTTCAAGGAAACATGAAAGTGATTTGCTAACTTTTTTGAACCTTATTAGTCATTTTTTTAACCAACAAGTGTCGTGGTATCCAACTAATAATTTTGAGGATTTTAGTCACCATTTTATTACCAATTAACCAAATACCTTTTCAAACAAACAAAATTTGTTAAAAATTCCCATCAATTACAATCAATCTAGTTTGTATGTAGATCTAAATGTCACTGTTACAAACTAAAGTAGTCATTGTTTCATTATCAAATAATTACATCAGTTAACTATAATATCACTGTATATGAGAAATATCTTCTCTGCTACCTACAAGAGTCATATGCCCCTCCCCCCAAACACACTAACGCCAATTAGAAAAAAAATAAAGCAAATATGCGTGCTCATGGCTCTTTAATGTTATATGATTTTTAGAAGAAAATTTCTCCCCAAACACACCAACGCCCATTAGAAGAAAATCTCTGTTTGATTCTAATCAGTCTTATAATTTCATAATTTTGCATGTATCTGTATCCGGTACTAGTGCTCATTTGATGCAATAGTAAGCAAAAGGGATTATTGGTAGTTGTAGATTGTACAGGCTCATATTTGATTTTTACAATTTTGGACTTTGGAATTGAAGCATTGGTGAATGGAGATACTGGACTTGCCTATTGGTTAATTGGAAAATTGCAAAACTGCAATTTCAGGGTGATTTCAATGTCCACTAGGTTGTTACTGCATTTTTATGGTTTATGCATTATTATTTAGGGTGAATATACCAATGTGCTTATGTAGAAAAACAATCCATATATCATCAACCTGCACAAGATCAAACCAGCACTATATTTCCTTTTATAGTAGATCTAAGAACAAATACTTTGGTCTTCAATGCTTAACTCATCTTGTGCAAAATAACTACCAAAACATTGAACATCATCACAGCCTAAGAAGTGTGCATCAGAGCAGAAAAATCAGGAATTACAAAACGTGATAGTCATTACAAATTCCACGACCTCTGGTCTCCACATGTCTAGAAGCCTATATGCAGCATAGCTGCATCAGCCTTGGGACTAGAAGTCATTCACACAAATTGCAAAGACAAACACAGAGCATGGATTTGACGAACATTTCAAATTCCACCATCTCTCCTTTCATTCTGCCACCTCCTCTCATCTCCTCAAGTCCAGAGGTGCTTCATAGTACCGGCATCCGCCTTGGGATTAGAAAGTCTACGGTACGAGGCATGACTAATACTCATATTTTGATACTTTAAGAATGAATTAAGATGAGAATAACTACATCCATGTCAACCAAGCAATCATGAGAAAGCTAGTTGTCTGCACTTGACCACTCTGCATTGGTGGACTAATCTTCAGCTTTTTATCAGACATTCAATGACTTTGGTCAAGAGCATAGAGAATGTATACGATAAAGATGCCTCAGCTACTGACAGATCAGCCTAATACAAACAATCTTATTAGTAATTGCAAAATTTCACAGATACACAATAATGCATGCAAATTTGTCGGTATACACAAAATTGTTTCATAGAAAAGCAAGCATTTCAAAAGACACTAACCATAGGTGGATGAGCAAGTAGTTCCAGCCAAATTTGAAAAACATTCCTTAAACCCAAGTCCACGAATTTTCACTTTCACAAAGCTGCCAGTAGGGTAATATGAACTATGCATGTAATTTTATAAAAAAAAATCTAGGGAACCAATGACTAGTCCTCTCCATACATGTCTAATATTTTGCAGCAACCAGTCTTCCACTTTCTTATCCTCGGTAGCTTCAAGCGTCTTTAAAACCTGATGTACTAAAAAAATAAAGCCCCTGCTACTTAGTACAGTCAAGTAGACTTGGATGATTAACCAAGAGCATCACATACAAAGATTTCACCCTTAGTTTATTGGAAGTATTTCATAATAAGAACAACAGATTACTAATATGAACTGGATATCTAGCACTCAGAAGGGCAACGAAAGCCAAAACATCATCATATAGGCGTCGATAATCAACTTCTCCTCCTACTGAGTTATACTTAAATGGTAGAATAGTAGGGCTGATTCTAACATGACCACCGGAAGACATCAAGATATTAGATAGACTAAACTGGCCATTCCAACAGATATCTCATGTAACGTGTAAGTCGGTACATACGCAGACTTGTAAACAAAGCAGTTTGATGATGGCTTTGGGTGTTAATGGACATTTACCTACTCTAGGACGTAAAATGAATACAGAAGTGTAACACCCCCAAGATAATATGTTTAGAATGTTAATAAATAGCACATATAAACTTAAGATTTTCTCTTGTTTTTAAAATTTTTCAAACAATTACCTAGTCTTCAAGAATTTTAGTTGTAAGTATTAATTATTTTCTAAAGGAAAATAGAATAATATATATGTTATATTATGATAGTTGCATCTAGTTTTTATAAGTGCTAAAAGCCCTTAGAATACATATAGACGTTGGTTAGATTTTTTAGTGAAATTTCTAGATGTTTACACTTTTTTCCACCTAAAATTTATCTATTGGAGGCTCCAAGAAATAGTTTTACTCCAGATATTTTGTTGGGTTCCTCGTGTCTAGAAGTTTTGGAGCTTTGGGATATTTTGAGGGTTTGCAATATTATCTAGAACTGTTTTGAACTAGGAAAATAATTTCAAGTACCATAATCATTAGTGGATCTGGTTTGGCTCCAACAAGACCAATTTTGGATCCAAAGCGGGCCCGCTCACTACCGGAAAAAAGATCTTTGCCGAGTGTCAAATATTTTGCCGAGTGTTTTTTTCGGGCACTCGGCAAAGAGCTTCTTTGCCGAGCGTCTAAAAAAGACACTCGGCAAAGACCAGCGCTCGGCAAAGAAGCTCTTTGCCGAGTGCCTTTTTTAAGACACTCGGCAAAGAAGCTCTTTGCCGAGTGCCTTGTTTAGACACTCGGCAAAGATAATTTTCAAATCATATTTTAAAGTAGTAAATTAATTCAAATAAAAATATTTTCAACTATAAAGTTGTATAACTCATCAATATGCACAATTCTTATTTTGGATATTTCTTCATTTGACAAAATAAATGTACATTTATTCACAAAATATATATATCTCTCTCGTAGTTTATGAAACTATAAGAGATATATATAAGATTTGTGAACAATATTAGAATTATCATCTCAGATGAAGAAATGATAAAACAACCAAAATAAACTTTGTAGATCTTGAGAAGTTATAAGATTTTATAGTTGGCAACATTTTAATTTGAAGTCATCTAGTGAACCAAAACTACATCTGAATATAGAAAATTTAAAATTCGAATTTTACAAATGACCTCGAATGGAAAAACCATCAAAGTTAATGTTGTAGATCTCAAAAAGTTATGAAAGTTTGTAGTTGACAACTTTTTGATTTAAAATCATTGTGTCATATTAAAATATGTTTGAAGTTTTCAAATTTGAAATTCAAATTTTATAAACGATCTCGGATGAAGAAACTACCAAAATAAAAGTTGTAGATCTCGAAAAGTTATGCCACTTTGTAGTTAACAACTTTTTCATTTGAATTTATTTACTATCTCAAACAAACAATTTACACTCGGTTAATTATAATACGTGGAGAATAAAAACGTAATGTTGACATACTTGGTCCAATGGTGCAGTGGTAGAGAGAGTTGTTTGTGTGCAGGAGGTCGTGAGTTCAAAAACTATCATCGACAACTTATAAAAAATCGTTGAAAAAAATGTGCAACCCATTAGATGGGTCACTAGCTGGCTGTGCATGCCTCCCTCAATATTTTTTTTTCCTGTTTCATTTTTTTGGATTTTTTTCGATTTACATTTTGCTGAGTGCAGCTCTTTGCCGAGTGTTTTTTGGCCCCGACAAAAGGCACTCGGCAAAGACATCTTTACCGACGAAATTACTGCCGAGTGCCCTTTGCCGAGTGTCAAAGCCTCTTTATCACTACTCATAGACCTTGCTTCCAAAGCATGATCTCCCGATTCCGACAAGAATTGCCTCCCTCCTTCCTCTATAGGTGGGCTATGATTTCTTTGTAGGTTTCGATAATTCAGTTTTACCCGCCAGCTCCATATACTAAAGTTGGGGCAGAGCCATACGCTGCCCCGTCATCTTAGCGTGCATGGCACGGGTTCCCGCACTTCAAAAGAGAAGGTGGGTCTGGGAGAAACAGTTTTTCTCTTAAGGGATCCACACTATTAAGGAATAATGTATACAATGCCATTACCCAGTTGTAGCTCAATATATTGCTCACTCCCCTAAAAGAACATAACGCTCTTACACTTCATGATTACAGAACTTTATCTACTTCTATGATGATTAGGCGCAACAAGGCAAGCAGATCTAAAGGATGTGATTATCTAATGTGAATCTAAGCAGCACCTTCTTCATGCCAACCATTTGCAACTGGCACATCAGGCAGATTTGACGAAGAAACCAAAATTCGCTACTCAGATTTCCATGACGCCAATGGAGGAGTCTCAGAATACTTCCAGGTGCTTGCCATTTGAGGATACCGGTCACCCTGGACATCACCAGCAGCATCGTAGGACTGAAGTTCGGCCATCTCGTCTGGTGTGAGCTTCAGGGACAGTGCTCTTACATTCTGGTTGAAATTCTCTATTTTTGATGTGCCAGGTATGGGGCAAACGTCACTTCCCTGATGATGAACCCATGCCAATGCGAGTTGTGATGGTGTACATCCTTTCCTTGTGGCCATTGCATTAACTTTCTCGAATATCTGGCCATTTTTGTCAAGATTCTCTGGCCGAAATCTAGGGAAGTTCTGTGAAACAATGAAGTTCTCGTTACATAGAGGCAATTGATGAGTTCATGATATACAGAAACTGAAAAGCATAGTCCAAAAACAAAAACTTCTCTACAGAAATGCAAACAGAAATTCCACACCAAGGATAAGGGAAATATATGGCGATAAAAATTTATGCCATGTAAGTGATGCAGTAATTTTGCAGTGGAATTCCTCCAAAATTTTATATGAAATATCTCCAAATAATCCTAGAAGACATTATAACCAAATAATAATGATAAAATGTTCTAAAAGTATTGATAAATTAACTTGCTAATAGAATAAAAACAAAGTCCTTGCTCTTAAGACGAACACAACCAAATATATCTGCTGCAGCACTGATTGTGAGTCAATCAGTTTAGCCCCACCAGATAAGAACCCTCGGCCCAGTGGACTGTAGGCCACGATTTCAATTCCAAGTTCTCTGAAATTATGACACCAATGACACCAAAGAGGTAAAATTCAGACAATAATGCTTCTTACTTTTTCACTTGACAACTTTAGTGTTCATACAATGAGCACAAAATACCTGCAGGTAGGGATTATCTGTTCTTCCACATCTCTAGACCATATTGACCACTCCAGCTGGACCGCGCTGATAGGATGAACTCCATGAGCTCTTCTGATTGTCGAAGCAGATGCTTTGGATAGTCCGATGTACTTGATCTTTCCTTCCTCGACCAGCTTCTTGAGCTCCCCTGTAGAGAATGAGTAGAACGAGTGAACAGGTTTAGCACACAACAACTTCCATTGATTGATGTGGTGCAGAATATATACAAGTACAGGCAGGCCATCTGGCCGTAACAGACATACACCAAGTCAAGCTGAAGACTAGCTAAGAGCCTAAGGAATCGGTCAGCTATGGTTACATACAACAGATTCCTAACACCCCCCATCCCCCCCCCCCCCCCCCAGTGTGATCGTGGTTGCTTGGAGCAATGACGGACAGACTGTCACGAAATTGTCTGAATTGAGCCGTGGCCAACCCCTTTGTCATGATGTCTGCAAATTGCTGATCAGGCGGTACATGATGAACTCTGAACTGCCCAAGAGCAACTCGCTCGCGCACAAAGTGAATGCCAAGCTCTATGTGCTTTGTCCATCGGTGGGGTACTGGATTTGCAGTCATGTACACACAGCAGAGACGTTGTCACAGTAGATAATTGTGGCCGTCGAGATATCACAACCCAATTCTGAGAGCAACGGACGAAGCCAGCAACATTCAGTGACAACATTTGCAACCGCGCGATATTCGGCCTCAGCACTTGAGCGTGACACGGTTGGCTGCGTCTTTGATGACCAGGAGATTAGTGAATCACCAAGATAAACACAATACCCAGAGATAGATTGCCTAGTGTCTGGGCATCCCGCCCAATCCGCATCTGAGTATGGAAGATGTGGAGCCAAAACGAAGCTGAAGACCGAGATGTGTTGTGCCATGAACATATCTCAGAATTCGTTTGATGAGCGACAGATGAGTGTCCTTGGGCTGATGCATACGGAGACAAGCTTGTTGCACAGCATATTGTAGATCAGGTCGAGTCATCGTCAAGTATTGGAGGGCGCCGGCCAGACTGCGGTATTCTGAAGCATCAATTGGGTCACCAAGATCAGCAGAGAGTTTTGGCTTCGTATCAACCGGTGTAGCTGCTGGCTTGGATTGCAACAAGTTGGCACGTTCTAGCAAGTCCTCTGCATATGCCTGTTGCGAAAGAAAGAAGCCATCATCTGTGCAAGTCACCTGGATGCTAAGAAAATAATGCAGAGGGCCCAGATCTTTCATGGCGAAGTCAGCTTGAAGGCGTTCAATGATGTGCCGTAGCAGCTTGGCTGAGGAAGCTATCAGGAGCATGGGCGGAGGGCCCAATGTGGCCCGGTATTGCTTGGGCAATACCTTGGCCCAGCCCAAGAAGGGTAGCAGGGCTTAAAAAAAAAACTTACCTGCTCGACTCGCCCGTCGCCCGTCCGCCCGTACGCCCCGTCGCCCGCACGAACGCGACTCGCCCCATCTCCCGCACGCCGCCAGGCCGCCTCCGCCCGTCCGCCGCGGCGCCGCCAGTGCTGGCCACCTTCCCCGCCTCCCCCAGACCCCCACCTCCCCGTTCCCAGATCCGGAGATCCCCCGTTCCCAGCTGGCCAGATCCCCACCTCCCGGGTCCCGGCAGACCGGCTCGCCTGGACCTGGTGGCCTGGTCGCCGCCTCCCCACCCCAAGCCCAAGGCCGCCATCCGACTCCGCCACCTCCCAGAGCTCCACGCCGGCTTTGCGGTCTGCCGGTCTGCCCGAGTGCCCGACCATGTCTGGAAACAACCAGAACCAGGGGAGGGGGAGGGGGAGGGGGAGAAGAATTGGCCAAAGAGCCAGAGGTTTGTTTGCCATTTGCCAGCAATTGTTGATTCCATTCCATGAGTTTGATTTCGCATTTGCTGTAATGTCTAATACATATTGTTGTTTGATTACAGGGATTTACAGCTATTTTACTTGCAGTGGTCAAGGTGGACCAAGCACCCATGCTAGTGGACCAAGGACTCATGGTAGTGGTGTTTATCACGAACCTGAAGAAGTGGAAGAAAACATTGCTCCTCCACTTGCACAAGTTGAAGAGGATGTACATGTTGATGTTGAAGAGGATAATGTCAAAGAAAATGCACATGATCAAGGCAATGATGAAGAAATTAATGGTGAAGAAGTGGAAGGTATAACTGAATTCAACCCGGATCACATTATTTCTAATCCGGGACTTCGTATTCCGATTGATCGTTTTGCTCCTAATATTAGAGATGAAGTTAGAAGGGCTTTCATAGCTAAAGGTCCGACTCAACCAATTGGTCATATATTTACAAAAGTTGGCTTCTCATGATGCATTTACAAAAGTTGGCTTCTCACAGTGGAGGAATGTGTACACGACATTTCCAAAATATGTTGGTGGGCCTAATAGCATACACAATGTTGCAACAACAGCATTCCATGATTTTCGTAACCAAAGGTCAAGTGTAAGTCATAGAATGTCAAGTTACAGTCAAGATGCATTGGTCAAATATGAGACCCGGTTGGAAGCTTCCTTAAGTATTGTAAGTTATCTTGCATTGCAAGGTGAACCATTTCGGGGGCATGATGAGACTAGCACTTCCTTAAATAAGGGCAATTTTTTAGAATTTTTTGATTGGTACAAACAAAGAAATGAGGAGGTTAGAAAAGCTTTTGATGAGTTGTGTCCGAAAAATGCCAAAATGGCTTCTGGAACAATTCAAAAGGAACTTGCAAACTGTTGTGCTGAAGCAGTCACACAGACAATAAAAGAAGAAATGGGGGATTGTCTATTCTCCATTCTTGTTGATGAATCCCGTGATATATCAGTCAAAGAACAAATGGCTATAGTTGTGAGATTTGTCAACAAAAAAAGGAGAAGTAATAGAAAGATTTTTGGGTATCAAGCATGTGAAGGACACAACATCAGAGTCATTGAAGAAAGCATTAGTTGAGATGTTAAGTGATCATGGATTAGTTGTTGCAAAACTTCGAGGGCGGGGGTATGATGGTGCTTCTAATATGAGAGGTGAATTTAATGGTCTTCAAAAATTAATTCGAGATGAGAACCCATATGCTTTCTATATCCATTGCTTTGCTCATCAATTGCAATTGGTAGTTGTTGTTGTCTCAAAATATTGCTCATCCCTTGAGGATTTCTTTGAGTATGTAACATTGATTGTGAGTAGCACTAGTGCTTCTTGCAAAAGGAAGGATTTATTGTTGCATAAGCATCGCTTGAATCTCTTATCTAAGTTGGAGAGTGGAGAAATTTCATCAGGGAGAGGCAAACAACAAGCAACAACATTGTCAAGATCCGGGGATACAAGACGGGGATCTCATTATAAGAGTTTGCTTCGTATTGAATCAATGTGGGATTCAGTAATAGAAGTCTTAGAAATTGTGCATCAAGATGAGCGCAATCCATTTAGTGCAGGTGGCTTTGTTGGAAAAATGGAGTGTTTCAGCTTTGTGTTTATGATGAAGATGATGTTGCAAATCCTCTGTATCACAAATGAGCTCTCTCTTCTCTTGCAGAGGAAGGATCAAAATGTTGTCCAAGCTATGTCGTTGGTTGTGGATGTGAGAACACGTTTGATTAATTTGAGAAGTGAGGGTTGGGAGCCATTGTTGGAAGAAACCAAAGCATTTTGCCTTGCAAATGATATCCCAATGCCAAATATGTGTGATGCTGTGCCACGGTTTGGCCGATCAAGGAAAGGTGGGAGAAATAATATCACTCAAGAATATTTTTATAGTGTGGATACCTTCTATGCTGCTATAGATTCTATCACCACAGAGTTTGATCATCGCTTTAATGAGCTATCTTCATAGTTGCTTGTGTGTTTTGCTTGCCTTGATCCAAGAAATTCATTCTCTAAGTTTGATGTGGAGAAGCTTGCTCGGATTGCAGATATCTATCATGAGGATTTCTCTTTAATTGACCGCAAGACTATAAAAGATCAACTAAGAACTTTCGTTATTATGAGTGAAGAGTTGAAGAATTCATGGCTTATTATGATCTTGCGAGTCTATCAAAAATAATGGTTCAACTTGAGAGACATATTGTGTTTCCATTAGTCTATCGTCTCATTGAGTTGGCATTGTTGTTACCAGTGGCAACCGCAACGGTTGAAAGGGCCTTCTCGGCTATAAAAATTATTAAGACTGAATTGCGCAACAAGATGACCGATGGATGGTTGAATGACTTGATGGTGTGCTACATAGAAAGAGAAATATACAAAGGACTTGATCTTCAACAAATTGAAAAGGCATTTCAAAATAAGAAAACTAGACAAATGCAATTGCCTAAGTCTTCTAGACCTAGACGTAACTAGAGGTATTTTTTATTTCACAAGTTTAACATTTTTTTATAGATTTCACTAGACAAATGCAATTGCCTAACTCATATTTATTTTTTTCAGATTTAAGAGCTATGCAGCCTAATGTAAATGGATAATGATCACGATGACCTCTTTGTAAGGTATTTTCTGCTTTCATTGTACATTTTTCTGATATTAGTTGGTCTAGATTGTGTTGTAAATTTTGTCCTCTTCGCGTTAGCAATACCTTAATTTCATCGCGTCCTCCGCCACTGGTCAGGAGTATATCATCAACATACAGCAGGATAAGAGCAACATCATCACCAGTGTTGTAGATGAACAAGGATGCATCAGAACGCGATGCGACGAAGCGCAGCTTGGTGACGACGGCGGCGAAGTGCTGAAACTGGTCCCTTGGCGTCTGCTTACGCCCGTACAAAGATTTTGATAGCAGACACACATGATCCGGCTTGGAGGGGTCGACAAAGCTGGCCGGTTCAAGACAATAGACAATTTCATCAAGAACACCATGAAGAAAAGCATTTTTTGACGTCGAGTTGATTTACCGGCCAACCACGGGATGATGCCAAGGTGAGAACGGTGCGGATGGTAGTCGGCTTCACGACCGGGCTAAATGTTTCATCATAGTCCACTCCGGGGCGCTGAGAGAAACCACGCGCGACCCAACGAGCCTTGTAGCGCTCTAGGGTTCCATCACCATGAAGTTTATGGCGGAATACCCATTTACCAGTGATCACATTGGCGCCAGACAGTCGAGGCACTAGATCCCAAATGTTGTTGTCGATCAGGGCATTGAATTCCTCCTGCATGGTGGCACTCCAATTTGGGTCACGAAGAGCTGCCCGAGTAGTGGTGGGGATCAGTGAGATGGCTGGTGCAACAGCGACGTTGGCGTAGCGAGGATTTGGCTTGCTGATGCCTGCACGGGCACGGGTGACCATGGGATGCTGTTGCAGATCAGGAGCATGAGCAGCTGGTGGCGGAGTGCATGGCGAAGGAGTACGATCAGCTGGTGGAGAGGACGGCGCCGAGGGTGGAGCAGCAGGAGGGGTCGAGGCGGACGGCGTCGCGGTCGCCATCATGGATGGCGTCGCGGTCGGCGGCACGGTCGGCGTCGCGGATGGCCGTGGCGTGCGGCGCGCAGAATGTGGCGAGGCCGTTGGCATGGACCCGATCAGATCGGGAGCAGGTGGTGATGGTGAACCGGACGGTGCGGCGGCTCTGGAGGTAGGCGTCGCGGGAGGAACCGGAGCCGGTGCAGCAGGAAGCCGTGCTGGTGCGACGTGCACGCGGTCCGTTGGCGGCGGCGGCGGCATGGAAGCTGGCACTAGCGTCGATGGAGTAGCTGTCATCTGAGCAAATGGAATATAGAAGTATTATTGGAAAAAACTTCAGGGACATTAGTACCCCCAATTAATTTGTCTTATCTTTCTTTCATTTGATTCAATTTTATTTCTTCATCATTCGATTCACACCATCCTCATCTCTCTACCGGGCAGCTAGGGTTTGTGGCCCTGTGCCTGACACGCGCCAGGCAGGTGAGGGGCACTCCGCCTGCCGCACGGCGAGGCGTCTCGACCGTGCGCGCCCACAAGACATCGCAGCCTCCATTAAAAAAATTACTAGCTTTTATTCCAAACCACCCCACCCCCCCACTTTTGTTCCCATTTTTCCACGGTCCCGAATGTTTTTTTCATGCAGAAAGTGAAAGTGAAGATTTGTAAAAGTGAAAAGCAACAAAAAATGCGGGCAAAAATAGGTTGGAGCGCGATGGGTAGTAAAAAAATCGGCAAAAGCGAACACTTCCTCAGAGCATGAGGCGTGCGGGGCCGTTTGGTGCTGAAAAGGAAAATGACCAAAGGATGCTAGAAAGGAGATGACCGGGGACGAAAACTTTCCTAAAATGGAAAAGCACGGGCCGGTCGGAAATCGACCACTGGAATCCGCTCCTATGGGCGACCGCAAATTAGCAGACCCTACCTCCGGCTGTTCGAGCGTTTCCCAGCGAAGGGAGGTGGCGCTCCTTCATGTGAACCGACTCATCTTTTCACCGTGATCTTTTTTGCCAATCAACCACAGCCATTGCTGCCTACGTATACGCCATCCCCATTTCATCATCTTGGCGCCACCGTCACAGTCCCAACAATCGACGAGGTTTATTTATTCAGAGTTTCACATTTTTTTGTCTCTAATTTTTTTATTTATTCAGAGGTTTTCCCATAAAAATCAGGACCTTTGCGCCCTTCTTGGACCGGCCTGCTTGTCCCAATCCGAAACCCGAACCGGCCCCATCCCCACCCGCCTCCTCCCCTTGCTGCCGCCTCCTCGAGCGGGCGTCCCGCTCCGAGCGGCGCCGCTCTGCTGGCCCGCGCTGCGGTCGGGCGGCACCTCGATCTCCGGGTCGGTGGCGCGCCGAGCCGCGGGCGGACGCTGTGGGCAAGTCGCGGGTGGGCTCTGCTGGCAAGCGGCGGGTAGCCGCTGCGGGTGTGCCGCAGACAGCAATGCGGGCGGACGCGAGATGCGGCCGAGCGGGCGGCCAAGCGGCGCTTACAGGCGATGCGGGGGCGGGTAACCTCCATGTGCGCCGCTGCTGGTGCAGGCGCCCCCGGATGGTGCTGCCTCGCATCGGTGCAGACGAGCAGAGCTAATAACGCCGCAGGCATGCAACTGCCGCCGCTGTGGGCGGGTTTCGACGTTCAGGCGAGCGCCAGTCGAGCGGCATAGCTAGCGTGCGACTTCAGCCCGCTCGCGTGCTGGTGAGCGAGGAGCACGGAGTTCAATCCAGTGCGTGGTACAAGTGGTGGAGTCTGACGCGTGTTCAAACGTTGTTCAGGCCTGCATCACGGTCATCCCCAGAGGGGCGAAGGCAAGTAGTAATTAGGGGTATCCATGCACCCACGAAAATTTGAAAAAGTGATTAGATCCAATTTTTCATCATATAAGCACCTCCACAGCTTAACTCCATACACCCACAAGGTTAGTGCACTCACCTTCAATTTGCTCTAGCTTCGCTACTCGTGCTACTGATTCTTCAGGGTCCGTGCTAACTGTGGTTGGCATGTAATATAATAACTACATATTCGACTTGTGTACAGATTAGATACATGTATGTGATTACCTTCTTGGTTCACGATGATAGGATAGCCTGGAGGTGATCGAGGAGAGGTCAGACCAGATTATCAAGGAGTCCAGCAAAGTTCGGGACACGCTGTCATCGATCGAGATACAAACTGTTCATCTGGCAGAGACGTCGAAGAACGTCGGGGAGCAGATCAATGACGCGCTGGCTAACTCGAAGGCCGTCTTTGAGCAGTCCAAGGAGATCGCTGCCTCTTAGTCTTAGGTTGCCCTGAAGGAAACAAACGGAGATGAGGGAGAAGATCGACGCTGGCATGGCACGCGTCGAAGAGTCGTATGAGAGCCTTGGCAATGGGATGGATAAACTGAAAGAAGAAACTGGATACATTCACAGGGAAATAAAAAGTGTTGGCGATTCAATGTCTTCAAAGATGAAAGATTTGCAGAGCAAAGGCTGATGATATTGGGAGTGTGGTCATTGGAGAATCAGAAGCAGCTAATTGATGGTCAGAGCCGGGCTACGGAAGGATTGAATAATCTCCACAGCTTCCAAGCACAAGCTCTTGAAGAAAGCAGGTAGTGTATTTGTGTTCACTGCTCGTTTTGTATTGTTGTTCTTGGAGCAATGCTTGATTTACCGTGAAAATGAACGCTATTTAAGTAAATATTTGCAGGGAAACAATTCAGAAACTTGCACAGTTGGGCAGCGACAGCAAGAAGAGTTATTGGCCCGGCAAGAACAAATCCGGCAAGCCCATGACCATCTCTTCCAAAACTCGCACTCCACACTGGAAGCACAGGTTCCTATCCATTTCGTTCACCCCAAAAAATTTGAATAATTTTGTCGCATTTGAGCCTTCAAATCCCTCTCATATTTATTGATTTTTTCACCTGCAGGAAGACTTCTGAGCAAAGCAGGCCAACAATTTTGCTGCTCTAGACAAACTGTGCCGCCTAGAAGTAGAGTCAACATCCCAATCCTCCACCTCATTGCCGCACTAACCGCATAAGACTCGTGGCGCAGCCTACCGCCGTCGAAATGTGGTGTCAGCCGTCACAACCAGAGTAGCGAGCGTTCATCCCTGGCGTAACGCCTGTATTTTTTTAGTACCAGGCTGAAAGAACAGTGCCTCAGGTTGCTATTTAGTACTCGTTGGAGCATCCGACCAGTACTAAAGTGCGCCACCGACACCAGGAGGTAACGACTAGTGCCACTTTAGTACCAGCTGGGGGCTCCAGCTGATACTAAATGGCGCCGAGAATATTTAGTACCGGCTAGACGCTTAAGCCGGTACTAAATGGAGAGATCTAGTACCGGCTTGAACCACGAGACAGTACTAACATGCCTTCATCTATATATCAGCACCTTTCTTCCTCCTGATCCCGATCCTGAGCCCGAGCCATTCATTTGAAGCTCGGGCTTCTTCTTCCTCATGGCGTTTTAGAGAGGAGGTGCTGCCTATTTTTCTCAAGATTGGTGGAGATTTCACACATTTAAGTGCTCAAAAGGTTAGCAACTTCATCCTCTCTTCTTTGATGGTCTTTATGAGTATGATTTTTTTTATATTTACACATTCATTTGAGATATATAGCTAAAAGCGATGACTAGAATTTGAATGTGGTTAGTTTGCATGTGGAAAATCTAGAGTAATTTTTTTCAATTAATTTCAAGTGACATGTATGTATATGTCATTATGCTAATATTTATTTTCAATTAATTACAAGTGACACTGTATTTCCAAGAGTGGCCATTATTGTTATGCTTTGAAGCTAGTGAAATGTATAATTAGTGAATATGAAATATCGTGAAAAAATATATATACTTGGTATTTATTTTGTATTACGAAGGAATTATTTTGACACTCTAATGATGTATTTATTCAGGCTCCTATTGAAACCATCGAGATGTAAAAAAAATCTTTGCTTTGAAACATGCATCTATCGATAGCCCTTTACCATGCTGCGATGACACTATCATTCGGAACAAATATGATATTCACGACACGGTACAGTATAAGGACGTGATGATAGAGTACGGTCTTGGTCCCAATGAAGAAATCCTCACGTTTGAGCGAGGTGAGAATGCCACCATTCGGACCAAGACCGTACTCCTTCATCACGTCCTTGTACCGCACCGTGTCATGGATATCAATGTTGGCCCCGAATGGCAGTGTCATCACCGTAGGATCAAGGTTAACAATAGATACATATTCCTAAATAAAGATTTATTTTCTTCTCGATGGTTTTTGCATATAGAGCCTGAATAAATGTTTTGAACCTTGGTTGCATCCCATATGCCATGGGACGATGAGTGTTCACCTCAAACTGAAGAGTGTCCAAATAATTAGGGTTTAGAAATAGTGAATGTGAAATGTAAAGTTGAATATGAATGCAAAGATGTAATTTGAATATAGCCAGTGAGTATGAGTATATTTTCATTGTAATTCTAAGAATTTATTTTGTTATTTACATTTATTTGATAAGTGTAGTGAAATTAGTTTTACTTTTGAAAATACTGTAGTTTAGCGCTTCACCTAACATGATGAGTAATTAATGTTTAATTTATAGAAATGGCATTGCAACATGATGCATTGAAGCGCCGTGCTTTTGCTCGGGTGGCGGTACGCAATCATTTGAGGCGCACAGGCCATTCCCTTGAGTACAGCCCTGAAGTGCATCTTGGACTTGTTAACGGTCGTATTCGGAGTTGGATTAAGAAAGCATTTGATTCCCTCGCCCTGGCCAGGCGCAAAGTTGAGCGTGAATTAGATGTCGAGTTGCATGGTACGGATGATGATCGTGAGTTGATGGCTCGACGTAAAGGCGCTAAGCGTTGGGGATAGCACAAATTGACCGTTCGGTGTCGAGAGCTCGCGAGGCGGTTCACGAGGCACCTATCAATAGGTCCCATGAGTAGTTTCTATAAGCATGTAGCTTATTTGGAATTTTGGATCTTTCAGTTAATCATATTGTGTAGTTGATACTGTGTAATGGTAATGTAGATCTTTTAATTAGTCATGGTGTGTGATGGTCATTTGGACCTCTTAATTTATTATTCATTTTGTGTGATGGAGATTTCAGACTTTTTAATTATTCATGTTATTGTAATAGTTAAAAATGTGCATCTTTGATTATAGTTTTTTATTAAAATTAGTGTGACCGTGCACCATGGCGTGGATAATATGATTGCAGATATGAACCAACAATGCATGTATGGCGACCGGTGCACTATGGCGTGGATTAATAGCCTAACGTCTTTTCTCGATGTGGCTGAGGCCCACAGGTCATTGAAAGGTTTTATGTGTTGTTCATGCCTCATTTGCAGAAATAACAAGAAATTCTGTAGAAGAAACACTCTGCACGTCCACCTTATTGAAAGGGGTTTCATGGATAACTATACTTTTTGGACCAAGCATGCAACATTCCATACTTTGGCTCACATGTATGAAGCGGGTGCCTTTGATGATAAACCAATGGACGTGGCTGGAGAAAATATTGTAGAAGAGCAACCATATGACGAACTAGGTCAAGTATTGCTAGATGCACAGAAAGACAGTGAAACTGTGAAGGAGCCAAAGAAGTTTGAGAAGATGTTGGAGGATCATAAAAAGTTGTTTTATTCAGATTGCAAACAGGGTAACACAAAGTTGGGTATCATACTGGAATTACTGTAGTGGAAGGCAGCAAATGGTATTACCGATAAGTGATCTGAGGAGCTACTCGGAATCATAAAGTACATGCTTCCTGAGGGTAACGAACTGCCCTTGACAATATACGAAGCAAAAAAAAGGTTGTTTGCCTCTTGGATTGGATGTACAGAAGATTCATGCTTGTCCTAATGACTGTATGCTTTATCATGGCGACGAATATGAGAAACTGGATATTTGTCCTGTTTGTGGCGCAAAGCGATATAAGATTAGACAAAATGATACTGGTGATGTCGATGGGGAGCCTGCCAAGAAAAAAATACCCACTAAGGTTATGTAGTATTTCCCTATAATACCACGCTTGAAGCACTTGTTCAGAAACAGGGCACACGCTAAGTTGATGCGGTCACACAAAGAAGAGCATAAGTAGGATAGGATGCTAAGACACCCCGGAGATGGGTCGCGGTGGAGAAACATGGACAGAGAATTTCCGGCGAGTGGGGCAGCAGTTACGGTACATGGCCTGTGACTCTATGCATGTTCAACCTTTCTTCCTAGCTATGCATGACGCTGAAGTACATCGTGATGCCAGTGCTTATCCAAGGCCCAAAACAACCTGGCAATGATATTGACGTGCACCTAAGACTGTTGGTTGATGAACTTTTACTGTTGTGGAAGGAAGAAGGTGTACGTGTGTGGGATGACTACAAATAGAAGACTTTCAACCTCCGAGCATTTCTTTTCTTAACTATCAATGATTGGCCTAGACTTGGTAACCTGCCGGGACAGTCAAACAAGGGATTCCGCCTGCACCCACTGTCCAGAAGAAACCGAAAGCTTTTATTTGAAAAATTGTCGGAAGGTCACGTATATGGGCCATCATCAATTTCTTCCCCTCAATCACCCCTTAAGAGGAAAAGGGAAACATTTAAAGGAGAACCAGAAACTCATGGTAAGCCTATGTTCCGTGACAAAAATGTGTTTTCTCGATGATAAAGGATGTGCATGTAGTGTTTGGAAAAGGCCGTGGCAGCCAACAAGTTCCGAATGTTGAAAACGGACATGCACCAATATGGAGGAAGAAGTCTATATTGTGGGAGTTACCTTATTGGAAAGTATTAGAGGTCCGCAACGCAATTGACGTGATGCACCTGACGCAGAATCTTTGCATGAACCTGCTCGGTTTCCTGGGTACGTATGGGAAGGCAAAAGATTCAATCGAAGTAAGGCGTGACCTGAAAGAAATGAAACAACAAGAAGACCTACATCCTGAAAAGAGAGACAATGGACAATACTACTTGCGTCCTGCTAGCTACACTCTCAGCAAAGAGGAGAAGAAAAGCATGTTTGATTTCTTGAACAGTATGAAGGTACCGTCCGGATACTCCTCGAATATACAAAGAAGAATAAATATGAAAGAGAAGAAGTTCACAAACTTAAAGGCTTATGACTATCACGTTCTGATGACACAATTGCTTCCAGTTGCACTTAGGGGTATTCTACTGGAGAATGTAAGATTGGTGATTGTGAAGCTATGCGGCTTCCATTGAAATTTTGCAGAAGGCAATCGATCCAAATAAGCTCATAAAGCTGCATAATGATGTGGTCCAATGTCTTGTAAGCTTTGAGATGGTGTTTCCACCTTCGTTCTTTAATATTATGACACATCTCTTCGTTCACATTGTGAAAGAGATAAACATTCTGAGCTCTGTATTCCTACATAATATGTTCCCTTTCGAGAGGTACATGCAGTCCTAAAGGGTACGTTCATAATCATTGTCGTCCAGAAGGATGTATCACCAAGGGCTACGGAACAGAGGAGTTCATTGAGTTTTGTGTTGACTTTATTGATGATCTCAGTCCGATCAGGGTCCCCATGTCACGCCATGAAGGGAGACTGAAGGGAAAAGGCACACTAGGGAAAAAAATCTAATATGCATATCCCTCACAATGAAATCTACCAAGCAAACTTCACGGTTTTATAGAATTCATCCCTGGTGGCTCCATATACGGAGGAGCACATGAATATTGTACGGTCTGAAAACCCGAGCAAGTTTGAGACTTGGATCACACGTCATCACATAGATACCTTTGTATCGGTGTTTTACCGCCTGCCCACCGAGGGGTATACCCGAGGTGGTAAGTTTTAGGTAGGGTGACACCGAGATCAGGAACTCGAAGGTGCAAGCAATACAAGGTTTAGACAGGTTCGGGCCGCGATGTGCGTGATACCCTACATCCTGTTTGGTGGTTTGTGTTGCCTTGGTGTTGATGTTGTGTTTTGAGGGGGTCCCTGCCCGCCCTTATATATCCGGGAGGACAGGGTTACATGAATCCTAGTCCGACACTAGTCTAGAACCGTACTCGAGTACAACTCGAGTAGCTTCCTTCTGTATCGTCTAGTTCTACTTCGCATGCGAGTAGAGTACAACATAGATAAGGCATACGACATGTCCTATCCCCTATTCCGGTATGAACTACGTTATGTACACAGTCCCGTAGTCCCGGGTCTGACAAGCCTCCGAGCTCTTCGTAGCTGAGTACTGCAGGCTTTTCGAGTAGTTCCGAAGTAGTCTTCGGCTTCTTTTGAAGCTCCGTCTTGAAGTTCTTCTTCGAGTACTTCCTTGGCTGCATCGAAACTATGAGGTGCTCATGCCCTAAATTACTTCTTTGATATGGTGTGCGATAAAAAATCGCACTCCATATGGAGTAGCCCCCGAGTCTTAGGTTGAATCGAAGAATCAGGCTGAGGGTCACATTAGTCTTGAATCTTCCCTACTTTTCGAATATATTCGAAAATAAGTAGTCGATGCCACGTATCCCGCAGCCTCTGAGCCTTGAATCTAAATCTCTCAGGTTTGGAAAAAAGGATCCAATGGTCGTGGTATGTAGTGAAAAAAATATTCCCTTGGAAATAATTGGTGTGATGATACAGATGATGGAAGTTAGATTTGGAATTCGAAAAACCCCTTTTTTCGGGACAATTAACCCTAAAAAAATGTTTAATCGAATAATTTATCTAAAAATCCACGAAATGACCCCTCATGTTCTGAATATTCCCTGTGACGACTCTTCAACTTCAGCCGCTGGTTATTTAACCCTGCGGTAACCTAAAGTAAAAACCCGTGCTTCCAATCTTCAATCCGCCGAGAAATTTCTGAATCCCCAATCAGATCCATGCTCTGCCTTCCCCCCTTTGACAAGCCCCAAACTAGCGGAATCTCTCCGCCCCTTCTCTGCAGCCCCCAAGCAACTCGTGGCAAACAGATCTAGAATGGCACCCAAAAGATCCAACAAGAAGGATGGGAAGGGGAAGGAGTCGCATCCGCCTCCTAGGGAATGGACTTACAGTAAGTGCTCCAATAACGACCTCCTGAATCTTGTTTCTGAGGGTGTGCTTCAAGGAAAAAATCTCGTCAATTGGCGCCCTTCTTTTCGCCAACTTCTTCCCATGGAGAACGTAGACGAAATCGTCTCATTCTACCATTTCTCCGAACGGGGTTTGGCTCTCCCCACTTGCTCTTTCTTCCGTAGCCTTCTTTATTTCTACGGGCTTGAGCTCCATCACCTCAACCCGAACTCAATCTGCCACATTGCTATTTTCATCCACTTTTGCGAAGCTATCCTTGGAATTGAACCCCATTGGGATCTTTTCCGCTATCTTTTCCGGGTAAAGCCGCAACCCACCTCCAAAAATCCATCTATTGTAGAGGGTGCTGGCATCAAGCTTAGGCAACAAGCCGGCGATAGATACCTTTCCTACAAATTCCTCTCCAATATTCCTGGATGGAAAAGCCATTGGTTCTACATCGAAAACCATGTCCCCCAACTCCTGAAAGATCGGGTAAGCCCCCTGTCCTGAGGCCGGAGTGGAACACCGAACTCTCCAAAGGGGACATGGATCAAGTCGATGAGTTGCTAGCCATCATAGCAGCCCATAAAGAAATAGGAGTGACCGGCGCGTCCGTAATGTTTTCATTCTTTAAACGCCGCATCCAGCCAATCCAACAGCGCCATACGCTAGGCTTTGAGTACATGGGTGCTGAAGACCCATCTCGGATGTGCGCAGAGGAATTGATCGACGATGCCACGCTCATCCGGGTCAAGCGAGTGCTGCTGGATGTCAACATGGTGCCCTACGTCCTGGAGCTGTTCTATGCACAAAATCCTCCAGAGCCGGTAAGCTTTCGACTACTTGGAATAATTTCTATTGTTATGTACCATGTACTGAAAATCCTCTGCAGGGACACACAGCGTTGTACCAGAGTTATCCACCACAATCTGACATCCCCCGTCTGGACCACCTTCTTCCCAGCACCGCGGCTGAAGCGAAAAAGGCTCAAGCATTTGATGCTCTACCCAGCGGCGAGACGACTGAGAGCGGGAGCCCCCTGGCGGAGAGGGCAATCGAAGGGAAGACGAACAAGAACAACTCCCCCGTATCATCCGTGGCGTTGGTAGAAGCCTTGCCATTAGTCCCTCGGGGTCGTCGGGTGGTACGCAAACGCAAAGTGTACGTAGTCAAACCCACCAGGTATGGAGCCGCCGTCTTGTAGAATTGTCCAAGGCTTGTAGTTGTTGAATGCTTACTTTGTTTGTTTTGCAGTCCTTCTGCTTCTCCGCCTGACCCCAAGCGTCAAAAGGTGGTCGGGGCCGAATTTGCTAGGGATGATGTTCCAGCAGGTGGCTCCACAGAAACTGCTGGGACGGACCTATCGACTACATCAGCGGGGGTTGTAACCATTGCCGTGGCGGGTACCTCGTCGGGACACCCAGCCCTCGGCTGGTGTGACCCCGCCGCCGGCAACGAGTACCGTGGTTGTAAGACCGCGGGCATTGAGACTAAAGAAATCCGGCATGAAGAAATCCTCTCTGTAAGTGCAGCTCCTTGTTCATAATGTATCTTCTGTTCTTTTTGACTTGTCTGATGATATATCTGATTCTGCTTCATTAGGACTGCGTATGATTTGGGGTTGAAAAAGCCAAAGCCTGTCTCGGCTACTCCAGTCCCCGAGCCGCCAGCCCCCGAGGAGGACGCGATGCTGCCCGACCCACCACCTCCCGAGCCGCAGCAACTCGAAGTCAGCGTTGGTGGTGATGAACAAGTCGAGGCCACTAATGCCGCTCCAGCGGATGACACAAGTAAGTGTCTGACCCCTTGCGGCTAACTGCTTAGATCGTAGACTTCATGTACTGAATGCATTTTCGACTTGCAGGTGGTCCACAGCCATCAACTGAAGAGGCTACAGGTACCTCTGGCAGCCCTGGAGATCTGCTGGTGTCCGGGAGAGGATACAAGAATGTCATCACCAAAGATCTATTGGATGATCCTCTCCTAATGATCAACAGCATGCGATATTTCCAGAAGATCTCCAAGGAGATGTACAAATTTACCCTGATAAGGCATGACTGCTCTTCTGCCATTATGCTTTGTCGAGTTGCTTGTCTTCTTAGTTTTCCCCCTTATGCAGGATGTGACCAAATGCTCGCAAGAAAAATCCGAGAAGCTGAAAGCAGTCGAGAGTGGCCTCCGGGAACTCCAAGCGAAGGATCAACGCATATCAGAAGAACACCGAAAGAACATATATCTTCAGAGAGAGCTCGACAAGCTGAAGCAGGAGCAGACACGAGAAACATGGCTTCTCAAGAACGATCTCCGCAATCTTGAGAAGTCCAACTCCGAGCTCCAAGAACAGCTTAAGGAGCAGAAAAAGGTGCACCAAGGCAAGTCCTTTCCTCACTCGAATGCTTTCTCTTAGCAGTTTGTCTTGTGTTCTGAAAACTATCTTCACCGCAGAGTTTAGGAAACTCTTAGCATATAAAGAAGAGTTACTTACTGACATGAAGAATATGCTGTATTGCCGTACAAATGATGTCAGGAGGCTGCAGAAGGTGATCGCCGATACTGAACAACAGTTCGTCGACTGCTTTCAGTAGATCAAGACGCAGGGCAAAGAAAAGGAACAGCGCCAGAAGGAGCTGGAGGACCTAAGGGTGGCCGCCCAACAGCTTGCTAACATGGTGGATCCGCAGGAAAGCGGCAAAGAAGATGGGCGATCCCTGCTGGAGCGACTCCTCGGAGCTCCGCGGAAAGTCCTCAGCTTCATCGCCGAAGCCTCCACCACATGTGTTAGCCACGCCTTAGGTCCTGTGAAGTCCTTTTGGCCTACGGCTCGACTAGAGGTACTCGCACAGGGTGCGGCTGCGGACTGCTCGGAAGAGCAGTTCAGCGAGTACCTTCTAGAGGCCAGGCCTGTAGCTGAAAAATAGTAGAGAGTGTAATACAGGTTTGAGACATTGTAAAGACAAGTACTCTTCTCCTTGTAATATATCAGTCAATGATGTCTGTACTTATTATTGCCTTATGATTTCTGGATTGCCATCCATATTCATAGGCTAAGTAGTAGACACTACCCTGGGTGCAACAACCCTGGGAGTAGTCGATATAGCTCCTCATGTGAGCCCATCCAACAAGTTAGAATCTGATCAAGCGGATCTAACCTATTAGGAGAAACACGATCATCATCGCAACGACTATCAAGCTCATGGCGAGTAGGCGCTACTACCCCGAGTGCAGTGACTCTGGGAGTAGTCGATATAGCTCCTCATGTGAGCCCGTCAAACAAGTTAGATTGAGTCCGATCGAGCGGATCATCATCGCAACGGCTATCATGCTCATGGCAAGAAGTCGATTTATATAAAACATTAATGTGGCTATAGCCTCTGTATTTTGACAGAAAATTTACATTCCGGATTCTGTGGCACATAGCCACCAAATTGAATTGGAAGAAAGCCGCCTTGGCGCTCGAAGAACAGCTATCACTGCGTGTCTTCTTATGGGTAAAACTTGCGTAGGTGCTGTACGTTCCAGGGATTTGGGACGTCTTGGCCCTCGGGGTATTGTAGTCGATAAGACCCCGATCTTGTAATCTGCTTGACGATGAACGGTCCTTCCCACCTTGAGTTGAACTTGTGTAAGCCGGACTCATCTTGGATGCAGCGCAGGATCAAATCGCCTATACTCAACGACCGTTCTCTAACGTTGGGGTCGTGATATCGTCAGATCCCCTGTAGGTATCGAGCTGACTGGACAAGAGTAGTGCAGTGAGCCTCTTCGACAGAGTCAAGCTCTAGCTGCCTTGCTTCGTCTGCCTCACCTTCATTGTACATTTCAACCCTTGGGGATTTCCACATGATGTCAGCCGGTAAGATTGCTTTAGAGCTGCAGACAAGAAAGAATGGTGTTTGTCCTGTGGTTTTGGACAGCTAGTCCTAAGCCCCCAGATGACATATGGCAACTCGTGTATCCACTTCCCGCCTTTCTTGCTGTTGTCATCATAGAGTCTTTTCTTGAGGCCCTCGATTATCATGCCGTTCGCCCTCTCGAGTTGACCATTGGCCCTTGGATGTGCAACGGAGACGTATTTGACTTCGATGCATGCACTTTCACAAAACTCTCAGAACTGGTTAGCCGTGAAATTTGATCTCAGGTCCGTGATGATGGTGTTCGGGAAGCCGAAGCGATGCAGGATGTCGGAGATGAAATCAACGACTCTGTCTGGCATGAGCTTGGTTATCAGCTTGTACTCGATCCACTTGGTAAACTTGTCGATTGCTACCAATACGTGGGTGAAACCACCTGGCGCCGTTGTGAATGGCCCAATCAAATCAAGGCTCCAACAGGCAAACGACCATGATGTCGATATGGTGATAAGATTGTGGGCTGGGATGTGGGGTTGCTTGCCAAAGAAATGGCAGTTTTGGAATCTCCGCACCAGGTCCTCAGCATCGGACACTGCGGTGGGCCACCAGAAACCAGCTCTGTATGCTTTCCCCACTAACATTCTTGAAGCTGCGTGTTTGCTGCATACGCCCTCATGTATCTCCTACAGTATGTCGTGGCCATCTTCTCCCATGACGCATTTCATGAGTACGCCCGATCGGGCACCACGCCGGTAGAGTTTATTGTCGACTAGGAGAAAACCTTTGCTTCTGCGCATGACACGAGCTACCGCTGCGCTTCTTGCGTCCATCCCCGCTGGTAGTCTTTTGTCCCGGATGAAGTCGATATAAGTTTCTCTCCAGTCCTCTCCGAGCATCATAACCTCCCGATCGGGCTTTTGAAGGCCGGTATCAGTGGTTATCTGAGGTGAGGACTTGATGGATGGCTGCTTCAGCTCCTGGACGAAAACTCTCGCTGGAACTTGTGCACGGGTGGATCCTAGCTTGGATCGTATGTCTGTGCCAACATTGTGTTCCCGTATCACATGATGAACCTCCAGTCTGAAAAATTTATTTTCCAGCTTGTGCACTTCTTGTACGTAGGCATCCATTGTCTCCTTGTTGCAGTCCCACTCTTTGTTGACTTGCTGAACGACCAGAAGTGAATTGCCGTATACAAGTAGTCGCTTGATGCCTAGTGATATCGCCAAACGTAGCCCGTGAAGCAAGGCTTCATACTCGGCTTCGTTATTGGATACCTCCCAAAGGATCTGGAAGACATGCTTCAGTTGTTTGCCTCTTGGAGAGATAAAAAGGACTCCAGCACCTCCACCATCAAGCTTAAGAGATCCATCGAAATACATGGTCCAGTGCTCTGGCTTGTCGGCTGGTGTTGGGATTTGGTTCTCTCTCCACTCGGCCATAAAATCGACTAGAGCTTGAGACTTGATTGCAGTGTGCAGCTTGAAGTCGATTGACAAAGCCCTCAATTCCACTGCCCACTTTGATATACGTCCCGTGGCATCCTGATTGTGTAGAATATCCGCCAACAGAAAATTCGTAATCATAGTGATCTTGTACTCATCGAAGTAATGGTGCAGCTTTCTTGATGTGATCAGTATTGCATATAGAAGTTTCTGAACTGCCGGGTATCGTACCTTTCTTGATGTGATCAGTAATGGCACAGCTTTCTTGATGTGATCAGTATTGCATATAGCATAGCTTTCTTGATGTGTTCAGGGCTGCCATACATCCTGTTAGCTTCTGCACATCTTTGATTGTGGCTGGAGCCTCCTTGTCAGTGATGGCCGTGATCTTCACAGGATTGGCTTCAATTCCCCGATTGCTGACGATGAACCCGAGCAATTTCCCTGATGGTACTCCAAAAATGCACTTTGTTGGGTTGAGCTTCCACCAAAACTTGCGTAAGCTGCTGAATGTCTCTTCCAAGTCTGCAATTAGGTCGTCGGGATTTCTGGTCTTGATGACCACATCATCCACATAGGCCTCAACATTCCGATGCAGCTAATCAGTGAAGCACATCTGTATTGTGCGTTGATAGGTTGCTCCTGCATTTTTCAACCCGAAAGACATAGTTCTGTAGGCATATGTCCCGAACGGGGTGATAAACGCGGTCTTTATTGGATCTTCCTCCTTGACCACGATCTGGTGATACCCCGAATAGCAGTCATGGAAGCAGAGGAGTACACAACATGCCGTCGAGTCGACAACTTGATTAATACGCGGTAACCCAAAGTGATCCTTTGGGCAATGCTTATTGAGATCGGTGTAGTCAACGCACATTCTCCATTCATTGTTCTTTTTCTTTACAAGGACGGGATTAGCTACCCACTCTGGATGGATTACTTCTTTAATGAAGCCAGCCGCGAGGAGTTTAGCTATTTCCCTTTTGATTGCCTCTCATTTGTCTTGAGCAAACCTGCGAAGGCGTTGCTTTTTGGGCACAGCCTGTGCGTGTACATTTAGACTATGCTCGATCAGTTCCCTATTACCACTGGCATATCCGCTGGTTTCCATGCGAATATGTCTTGATTAGCCCGAAGGAAACTGACGAGCGCGATTTCCTATATCTCATCTAAGCCTACACCGATGACTGCGGTCTTAGATGAGTCACTTCGTCTTGAGGACCACGTCGCCGGTCGACTGGATGCTCGACTTGCTGGCCTTCCTCGTAGGGATTTCCAGCTTGGCTTGGGAGAGTTGTTGCGCGGCCGCGAGTACTTCTCCTGAAGCATCTGGCACACGTGTAGTCGAAGCGTACTGGATGGCCTCCTGGTTGCAGTCATACGACTTCTTTAAGTCGCCTCGGAGAGTGAGTACCCCACTTCGTCCTAACATCTTGAGAAGTAAATAAACATAATGCGGCACTGCCATGAATTTGGCCAGTGCCGCTTTGCCCAGTATGGCATGATATGAAGATTTGAAGTTAGCGACTTCGAATTTGATGAACTCGGTGCGGTAGTTCTCCCTCGTGCTGAAGGTGACTGGAAGGACCACCGTGCCAAGTGGATGCGCTGCCTTGCCTGGGACAATGCCGTAGAAGGGGGACTTGCTTGGGACGAGCATGTCCGTTAAGTCCAAGCCCATCATTCTCAAAGTGCTGGTGAAGATGAGGTTGAGACCAGTTCTGCCGTCGATGAGTACTCTAGTGAGCTTGACTTCTGCCACCACCGGGTCCAGGACCAGGGGGAATTTTCCAGGCTCCGAGAAGCTGGTCCACTGATCATCTCGTGAAAACGAGATGGGGACCTCTGGCCACCGGAGTGGTCGTGGTACCGCCGGCTCGACGGACATGATCTCTCGGAGAACCAGTTTCTGTTCCCTCCTGGAACTGATCTCTTCATCACCTCCGAAGATGACGTTGATGGTTCTGGAGACATCTTGGAACTTCACATTGTGCGATTTGTCCCCTTGGTCGTCCTCTTCGGGTTCTTTATCCGCTGGCTTGTTCTTCTTGCTGCTACTGGGATTGCTGAATGTCCTCCAGAGGTGGTAGCAATCAATTGCCACATGATTGACATCTGGATGCCATGGGCATTTCTTCTGCAAGAGTTTTTCAAACTCCTCCTGTGTTGTTGTCTTCCTGCCTCGCGAAGGACCATCCATAGCCACGACGAGGTCGTCTGGCTTGTGCTTTCGGGATGGACCCGAGTAGTCCCGCTGGCTCTTATCGGTACGATTGTCATTTGTGCGCCTCAGGTTGATGTCATTGCGCCTCAGGAACTACTCCCGCATCTTTTCCTCTTGCTCGGACCAGTCGTGCATCATGTCACGAAGTCGTGCAACAGTTTTTGGTCTGTTCCATCCAAAGTCTCTGTAGATGCTTGGGTCGGTGATGCCATTGTAGAAGCAATCGATAATGTCCTATCTTATTCGCAATGGTGGCACGCACGTCAAAGAAATGGCGTGTGTATGACCGTAGGAGCTTGTTGCATTCCTGTTTACATTGAGCAAGGTCATGACGAGTACCTGCACGGGTGATCGCCCCCTGGAAGTTGTTGATGAAAAATTTCTTGAGCCGCTCCCAGGAGTCAATCAAGTTGTTGTTGAGGCTCTCCAGCCATGTGAGCGGCGCAAGGTCCAAAACCATCGGGAAGTAGACGACCTTGGTGATGTTGGAGCCTCCTGCGACTTCTATGGTGGTGGAGTAGCATCGTAGCCATTGCTGAGGAGCTTGTTTGCCATCGTACTTGGTGATCCCAATCGGCTTGAAGCCCTCAGGGTACTTGTAACTGCTGAACCGTTCTGTGAACGCAGGAAAGCGATCATTGCAGTCGGTACCTTCTATATCAGCTACTTCACGCTCTCTGCATCTGGAAACAATTATGGATTGTGCATCGCGTCCTTCATTGATTCTCTGACGCAGGTCTTCTGGAGGATTCCGATGATTGGGCTGTCACGGGTTACTTCCTGGAGGTGGCTGCTGCCTCCTGCCAGTGGCCTAACTCCCGCGAGTGTTGTCGTTGTTATTGCTTCACTGAGGTCGAGGACGGTCGCCTGCCGTTCGACTGTTAGGCTGGCTGCAGCTTTCGCCCACGTGTTCTTCTCCAACGGTGGACGCCGGGTTTTGTTGATCGAGCTGAATCTATGCCCTCTGCGTGTTGCGAAGTGCTTGTTGCAGGTTTGGATCGTTGTTGCGTTCGAGTATGGCAGTTACCCTGGCGATGTTGGCCACGGGAGTTCTAAAGCCCCGCTCGCTCATGGCAGCAAATCCGGCATCTAGCTCACGATGCATAGATCGCATGCGCTTGTTGACCCTCCTTCGCCGGACTGCGCGACCTCTGTTCATGGCCCTTCGTGCCTCATGCTCAGTGTTGTTTTTGTTGTCGGCATTGGCTGTGGCCTCGTCTTCATATATCATATCAAGTGCGTCGTTGAGTGAGATGCCATCATCTTCGCCCTCCTCCGCCATCAACTCTTGATGTGATGTGAGCTCATCAGAGCTCGCTTCGACTAGCTTAGTCGATTCTTCTGCCATGGTGGCTAATGGCTTGCCTTCCTGAAAAGGCAAGGGCTCGAGGTGTGCCATGAGGGTCTTCGTCTTTGAGTAGATCGGAGAGTTTCATGCCCTTCCGATGCACGAAACGGCCCTCTGGAGTGGAAGTGATCATCAGACCGTTGTCACCAAGACAACTCGTTGCCCCCCGACGTGCGGTGGCTTCGGATTTTCCGATTTGGAGTGAATAGTCCAAGTCCCTTTCCAATACGAAGACAGACTCGGAGTTGTTGGCCTCCCGATGTTCAGTGGCCGAATTGCGTAGACCGAGTCGTGATCAGTTACGCAAGTTCTCAGATCGGAGCGGGTCCGATCCGAGCGTGGTCGTTGCAGCACAGGGTGGAGTCGTGTTGAAAACGGACTCCTCCTCGGTCTTCGTAGAGGAGCCATGGGTTGACAAGTCATCGAGATTATCAACGAATTCATCGAGGTCGCTACGAAAACTCGCTGCGAGAGTTTTCGGCTTCATGACGTCGATGGTGAACCGATGAAACCACCCGCGCCGTCTGCAACGCAGACCCACGAGCCAAAAACGAACGTCGTGCCCTGGGGGAGCACAGCATTGGTGAACTTGAACGATGCCATCGAGTTCGCCGGTGGATCTTCGTTGCGCACCCCTACCTGGCGCGCCTGCTGTCGGTGTTTTACCGCCTACCCACTAAGGGGTATACTCGAGGTGGTAAGTTTTAGGTAGGGTGACGCCGAGATCAGGTACTCGAAGGTGCAAGCAACACAAGGTTTAGACAGGTTCGGGCCGTGATGTGCGTAATACCATACGTCCTGTTTGGTGGTTTGTATTGCCTTGGGTGTTGATGTTGTATTTTGAGGGGGTCCCTGCCCACCCTTATATATCCGGGAGGACAGGGTTACATGAATCCTAGTCCGACACTAGCCTAGGAACCGTACTCGAGTACAACTTGAGTAGCTTCCTTCTGTATCGTCTAGTTCTACTTCGTATGCGAGTAGAGTACAGCATAGATAAGGCATAGGACATGTCCTATCCCCTATTCCGGTATGAACTATGTTATGTACGCAGTCTCGTAGTCCCAGGTCTGACACTTTGCTGTTTGGCTGAGACAAAAATTCATGGGTGACAGCACGATTGATGAACAACTTCAATAGTTGGCTAGGAGACCATCAATCACAATCATGCAATACCAAAGGTACGAGATAAATGGGTATACATTTTACACCAGAGCCTAAGATGAAAAGAGCACAAACCAAAATTATGGTGTGCGTATAGATGCAATAGGCAATGATGGAAAAAAAGGACAGCTACTATGGTGTCATAGAGGAGATATGGGAACTAGACTATGGACCTTTGAAGATTCCTTTGTTTTTCTGCCAATGGGTGAATCGAGTTGGAGGAGGCGTGACAACGGACCGGTATGGGATGACAATAGTGGAATTCAAAAAGATTGGATATAAAGACGAACCATTCGTCCTAGCCAAGGATGTGACACACGTGTTCTATATGAAGGACATATCAAGCAAACCTAAGAAGGAAATGTCAAGCAAATCCAAGAACAATGAGCCAAAATCATTGGAGTTGAGGATATTTCGGACAAGTCAGAAGATTTTGATCAGTTTGACGACCTTCTTCCATTCTCAGTCAATGTTGACCCCAGCATCCTGTTATCCAAAGAGGATGCTCCTTACATACGCTGCGATCACAACCAAGGGACCTTCGTCAAACGGAAGAAATCAATGTTCCACTACATAATGATGAGTAGTTTTGTGTAACCATTATGTTTTATTTGGTTATTTATGTAATGTATGTTATTGTATATTTCAAATAACGATACTATTCGGACAATGTGGTCAAAATATTATATATTTGCATTTTTTGCACCTATATTTAATTTATTACACACAAAAAATATTTAAAACGCTTATAAAAGGTAATTTGGAATCAATATGTTGAATTAAGTGCATAGAACTATATGTCATGTGACCAAGTGATGTAAATTATACAATACTGAAATTTTGCATCCTCAAAATATTATATATTTGTATTTTTTGTGCCTTTTAGTTAATTTATTACATATAAAAAACATCTAAAACACCTATAATGCAAGATATAAAAGAAATTGGAATTTAGCTCTTTAGTACCGGGCCGAGGCATCGCCCAGTACTAAACTGCTTCCATCAAAATTTCCCGCTAGTGGAGGTAGTTTAGTACCAGGCCGAGGCAGTGCCCGGTACTAAACACTAAAGTTTAGTACCGGGCCGTGGCTATGCACGGTATTAAACGGACTGCCCTATATAGCGCACAGGACTTGGCGTCGATCTCAATTGACGCCAAGTCCTCTCTTGTCTCCGCCGCTGGCCGCCGCTCTGCCTCGGTCCACCTCCCGACCCACTGCACCTCCACGTCATCGCTCCACCACAAGAGGGCCTCCATGCTGCGCGCCACCGACCCCGCGTCGTCTACCGGCCCACCGCCGCGCGCACGCCATGCCGCAGGGCCTCCGATCCCCGCGTGCTACCGTCCCGTCTCGTCCCCGTCCTAACCGGCTGCCACCGCGGCCCAATCTCCTCGCCGCGCGCCGCCCTGCCCCACGCCCGTCCTCTGCGTAGCCCTACCGCGGCCTCTTACCACCGCGCTGCACCCCGCCCCTAACCGCCAGCCTCTGCGGCATCGAGCCGCGCTGCAGGCCTCAACGCCGTCGGCCGCCTGCCACCCCCGCGCGCGCCGTTGCATCCCCGCCCCCCCCTGACGTAAGCCCAACGCTGATGGCAGCACTACAATGCACTGACGTCATCCTTTTTTTAGTTTTTTTTTAAATCTTGTAAGTGTGGTACAAAATTGTAGAAAGTTATCAAAATTTCAAAAAAATGATACAAAATGGTAGAAAATTGTAGAATAGTGTAGAATATTGTAGAAAAATGTATTTATGGTAAAATATTGTAGAAGAAGGTGAAAAATTGTAGGGAATAGTAGAAACTTGTAGAAAATTATAGAAATTTCCAGAAAATGGTACAAAATGGTCAAAAATTGTAGAAAATTATAGAATAGTGTAGAATATTGTAGAAAATTGTATTATTGTAGAATAGTGTAGAATATTGTAGAAGAAGGTGAAAAATTGTAGGGAATAGTAGAAAATTATAGAAATTTTTAGAATATTGTAGAAAATGGTAGAAAATTGTACAATAGTGTAGAATATTGTAGAAGAAGGTGAAAAATTTTACGGAATTGTAGAAAATTATATGTGATGTAAATTTGTTGCGGTACTACTTCATGTATTTATTGTAGAAAATTATTGAATATTGTAGAATATTATAGATATTGCATATTTTGTTCGCACAGGAATGGAAATGAGTCCTATTGATGATGACGAGGAGTTCCTTCACAATGTAATTCATGAAGGCACCGATCACCCACCGTCCCTTGAAGATGATGCACCCGAGGATGACGGCAGACAATATTGTCAGATCCGGGACTACAGGACTGCGTACGTAACGTAGTTTATACAAGAATAGGCGATAGAACATGTCCTATACCTTATTTGTGTTGTATTCTACTCGCATACGAAGTAGGACTAGTTGATACAAAAGGAAGTTATTCAAGTTGTACTCGAGTACGATTCCTAAGCTAGTGTCGGACTAGAATTCATGTAACCCTATCCTCCCGGATATATAAGGGCGGGCAGGGACCCCCTGAAAACAACATCAACACACAAGGCAATACAAACCACCAAACAGGACGTAGGGTATTACGCACATCGTGGCCCGAACCTGTCTAAACCTTGTGTTGCTTGCACCTTCGAGTTCTTGATCTCGGCGTCACCCTACCTAAAACTTACCACGTCGGGTATACCCCTCGGTGGGCAGGCGGTAAAACATCGACAGCTGGCGCCCCAGGTAGGGGTGCGCATCGAAGATACACCGGCGAAATTGATGGCATCGCTCAAGTTCACCAGTGCCGTGCCCCCCAGGGCACGACGTTCGTTTTCGGCTCGTGGGTCTGCATCACAGATGGCGCGGGTGATTTTCGTCAGTTCACCATCGATGTTATGAGCCGAAAACTCTCGCAACGAGTTTTCATAGCGAGCTTGACGAGTTCGTCGATAATCTCGACAACTTTTCAACCCATGGCTCTACTAGGAAGATCGAGGAGGAGTCCATTTTCAACGCGACTTCACCCCGCGCTGCAACAACCACGCTCGAATCGGACTCGTTACAATCCGAGGACTTGCGTAGCCGATCACGACTGGGTCTACGCAATTCGGCCACTGAACTTCTCTGAGAAATCATGTCCGTCGAGCCAGCGGTACCGCGACCACTCCGGTGGTCGTACGTCCCCATCTCATTCTCACAAGACGATCAATGGACCAGCTTTTCGGAGCCCAGCAAATTCCCCCTGTTTCTGGACTCGGTGGTGGCAGAGGTCAAGCTCACCAGAATACTCATCGATGGTAGA
This sequence comes from Panicum hallii, assembly GCF_002211085.1. Lineage (NCBI taxonomy): Eukaryota > Viridiplantae > Streptophyta > Magnoliopsida > Poales > Poaceae > Panicum > Panicum hallii. Next base: position 29,383,649 of record NC_038048.1, on the reverse strand, counting down.
AGCGGTCTTAACCTCATCTTCGCCAGCACGTTGAGAAAGATGGGTTTGGATTTAACGGACATGCTTGTCCCAAGCAAGTCTCCCTTCTACGGCATTGTCCCAGGCAACGCAGCGCATCCACTTGGCACGGTGGTCCTTCCAGTCACCTTCGGCATGAGGGAGAACTACTGTACTGAGTTCATCAAATTCGAAGTTGCCAACTTCGAATCTTCATATCATGCCATACTAGGCAGGCCGACACTGGCCAAATTCATGGCAGTGCTGCATTATGTTTATTTACTTCTCAAGATGCTAGGACGAAGTGGGGTACTCACTCTCCGAGGTGACTTGAAGAAGTCGTATGACTACAACCAGGAGGCCATCCAATACGCTTCGACTACGCGTGTGCCAGATGCTTTAGGAGAAGTACTCGTGGCCGCGCAACAACTCTCCCAAGCTGGGCTGGAAATCCCAACAAGGAAGGCCAGCAAGTTGAGCATCCAGTCGACCGGTGACGTGGCCCTCAAGACGATCCAGCTCCAGGAGGGTGACTCATCTAAGACCGCTATCATCGGCGCAGGCTTAGATGAGAAATAGGAAATTGCGCTCGTCAGTTTCCTTCAGGCTAACCGAGACATATTCGTGTGGAAACCAGCGGATATGCCAGGGGTGCCCAGGGAACTGATCGAGCATAGTCTAAATGTACACGCACAAGCGGTGCCCAAAAAGCAACGCCTTCGCAGGTTTGCTCAAGACAAATGCGAGGCAATCAAAAGGGAAATAGCTAAACTCCTCGTGGTTGGCTTCATTAAAGAAGTAATCCATCCAGAGCGGGTAGCTAATCCTGTCCTTATAAAGAAAAAGAACAATGAATGGAGAATGTGTGTTGACTACACCGATCTCAATAAGCATTGCCCAAAGGACCACTTCGGGCTACCGCGCATCGATCAGGTCGTCGACTTGACGGCGGGTTGTGTACTCCTCTGCTTCCTTGACTGCTATTCGGGGTACCACCAGATCGCGCTCAAGGAGGAAGATCAAATAAGGACCGCATTTATCACCCCGTTCGGGACATATGCCTACAAAACCATGTCCTTCGGGTTGAAAAACGCAGGTGCAACCTACCAACGCGTAATTCAAATGTGGTTCACTAATCAGCTACATCAGAATGTTGAGGCCTATGTGGATGATGTGGTCATCAAGACCAGGAATCCCGAGGACTTGATCGCAGACTTGGAAGAAACATTCAATAGCTTACAAAAGGTTCCGATGGAAGCTCAACCCAGCAAAGTGCGTTTTCGGAGTACCGTCAGGGAAATTGCTCGGGTTCATTGTCAGCAACCGGGGAATTGAAGCCAATCCTATGAAAATCATGGCCATCACTGATATGGAGGCTCCGGCCACAATCAAGGATGTGCGGAAGCTAACAGGATGTATGGCAGCCCTGAACAGGTTCATCTCCCGACTCGGGGAGAGAGGACTACCCTTCTTCAAACTCCTCAAACGCCAAGTCAAGTTCCAGTGGACGGAAGAGGCCGAGTGGGCCCTGCAGGATCTGAAACAACACCTACAGTCACCCTCGGTCCTTACAGCACCACTGCTGGGAGAAGACCTACTACTCTATATTGCGGCGACAACTCATGTCGTCAGTAGTGCCATTGTAGTCGAGTGCAGTGAGGAGGGCCATGCGTTTGGAGTGCAGAGGCCCGTGTACTTAGTAAGTGAGGTACTCTCCGAATCTAAGGTACGATACCCGGCAGTTCAGAAACTTCTATATTCAATATCAATCACATCACGAAAGCTGCGCTATTATTTTGACGAGTATAATATCACTGTGATTACGGATTTTCCGTTGGTGGATATTCTACACAATCAGGATGCCACGGGACGTATATCAAAGTGGGCAGTGGAATTGGGGGCTCTGTCTATCGACTTCAAGCCACGCACTGCAATCAAGTCTCAAGCTCTAGTCGATGTTATGGCCGAGTGGAGAGAGAACCAAATTCCAACTCCAGGTGACAAGCCAGAGCATTGGACCATGTATTTCGATGGATCTCTTAAGCTCGATGGTGGAGGTGCTAGAGTCCTATTTATCTTCCCGAAAGGCGAACAATTGAAGTATGTCCTCCAGATCCTTTGGGAGGTATCCTACAACGAAGCCGAGTATGAAGCCTTGCTTCACGGGCTGCGTTTGGCGATATCACTAGGCATCAAGCGAATACTTGTATACGGCAATTCACTTCTGGTCGTTCAGCAAGTCAATAAAGAGTGGGACTGCAACAAGGAGACAATGGATGCCTATGTACAAGAAGTGCGCAAGATGGAATATAAATTTTCCAGACTGGAGGTTCATCACGTGATACGGGAACACAATGTTGGTGCAGATATACTATCTAAGCTAGGATCCACCCGTGCACAAGTTCCAGCGGGAGTTTTTGTCCAGGAGCTGAAGCAGCCATCTATCAAGCCCTCACCTTAGATAACCACTGATATTGGCCTTCTGAAGCCCGATCGGGAGGTTATGATGCTCGGAGAGGACTGGAGAGAAACTTACATTGACTTCATCCGGGACCAAAGACTACCAGCTGGGATGGACGCAAAAAGCACAGCGGCAGCTCGTGTCATGCACAGAAGCAAAGGTCTCGTCCTAGTCGACAATAAACCGTACCAGCATGGCGCACGATCAGGCGTACTCATGAAGTGTGTCACGGGAGAAGACGGCTATGACATACTGCGGGAGATACATGAGGGCGTATGCGGCAACCATGCAGCTTCAAGAACGCTAGTTGGGAAAGCTTACAGAGCTGATTTTTGGTGGCCCACCGCAGTGTCAGACGCTAAAGACCTGGCACAGAGATGCCAGAACTGCCAATTCTTTGGCAAGCAATCTCACGTCCCAGCCCACAATCTTATCACCATACCGCCATCCTGGTCGTTTGCCTGCTGGAGCCTTGATATGATTGGGCCATTCACAATGGCGCCAGGTGGTTTCGCCCACGTATTGGTGGCAATCGACAAGTGTACCAAGTGGATTGAGTACAAGCCGATAACCAAGCTCACGCCAGATAGAGTCGTTGATTTCATCTCCGACATCTTGCATCGCTTCGGCTTCCCGAACTATAACATTTCAGGTACTTAGGAGCCAGGCACACTAATTTCTAGTATGAAGTTGTGTTTGTTAGTGTGAAGTTTGTGTTTATTTTGATGAATGCCTTTAAAAAAACTTAAATACACGTTAAAGGGTATTTCTGTAATATTGGAAAAATTAGGGTTCTTTTTGTAAATTGTGTAAATGGGAGTTAATTTCAAAAATGTATGAAGGGTTAATTTGCAAACATAAGTTTGTACTCCTTAACCACTGTAAGAAGTGTAAATACTCCAAGGTTTCATTGAAAAGGTAAAATTCATTTTGGATTTATTTGAAATTGAATGATTTGTTGGCTTTTAAAAATAATTTCATAACTCTAACTCTTTTGAAGTTGGACCCTAAAGCAAAGTGGTAGATATTTTTAAGCTCTACACTTCTGATTATGGGCATATTTCATTAGAGCTATAGTTTGGAAGAAAATTTTACTTTACAGTGAACTCCTTGAACTTTTGCAAAGTTTACGAACAGGTCCTCGTCTTCTTCCTCATGCTTCCCCCTCTCTGTTTCTCTGCAGCACCGCCCATTGCTGGCATTTTCCCTCGGCTGCCAACTATCTCCTCGGTGCTCTTCCTACGCCACCTGGCCCCCCAGCTCGCCCGCCCACTGCTCGCCCAACCCCGCTGGCTCCTCCTCGCGCGGACGCGTCGCGCCGCTGCCCGCCCGAGCTGCCACGCGCGCTGTCGACTGCCAGCAGCTGCTTGCCGCCCGCCCGCGCGCCTCTTTTTAGCTTTGGAACGCGCCCAGTGAACTTCTCCCTTCTTCATTTCCTTCGGGCGCACCCGCATTCCTGTTCTCTTCTCCGCTCGACTACTTCGCCGGAGCTCCTCTATCCACCGCCGTCAGCCATCTCCGCCGCTCCTCCTCTCCAATTTTGTGCTCCACCAGCACCACCACATCTCACTGCCCCTTCCTGACCCGCTCTTCTTCCTCCTCCTGCATGTGCGCAGCCCAGAACACCGCGCCGGCAATCTCACTCCCCGCCGCCGTCCTGTTTCTAGTCGAACCGAAGTTCCACCCTTTCTCCTCCCTTGCCAAGAGCACCATCAGCACCACATCTCCACGCCGAAGCTCCCTGACCAATTCCCCTTCGCCTTCCTGCACTCCGGTCCGTGGAACACCGCCGCCGTCCTCGGAACCTCGCCGCGCCGGCTCTGTCCTTAGTCGAACCGCCGTCTCCGAGCTTCCCTTCTACGATTCCAGCCACCCCCAAGTCCGCCGTGAGCTCCTGAACCTTTTTTCCCACCTTCCCCTCACCGCCGGTAAGCCTCCTCGCCGGATTTTAGATCGCCGCTGCTCGACTTCTTCTGTTCAAGTCGATTAGGGACCCATTTGCAAGCCTCTGTTTCTTTCTAGGGTCTTTTCTATAAAATACAAAGAATCAATCGGATACATGTTTGTAAGATACACATCGATCGACTAGTTACACTGATGCACAGATCGGACTATGCTAATGCACAGATCGACTAGTTACACTGATGCGCAGATCGGCTAAGGCAAGCCGATGCACACCCCAATTGGCTAGACAAACTATCTGAAAACATGCTATGAAGTAGATCCGATCGGCTCTGTAGTAATCTTCACCAAATAGCCGTTTTAAACAAAGTTTCTACACCAGAAGCTCTACTTAAGTTTATTTTTTTTCAAATCTTTTTGTTGTTTGTACAAATTAGTTAAGTCTTGAAGTGATATATTGACTGTATTCTTGTTGGATTGCAACTTTATCGTGAAAACAAAATATTAAAATAATAACCATTTGCTTCAAATCATTGCATATCATGTAGATTTGACGACACTCGCCGACGGTACCTACGAGCTAATCCTGGAACCCGACGAGGGTATTTCTGAAGCTCAAGTGGACATCGCCGAGGATCTTTCCGAAGCCCCGAACCAAGGTTCAGAAGATATTGACATCACTGACCCCAGCCTCACCAGTGAAGGCAAGCCCCGGTGCATAACCCAGTATTTTAAATTATGCACTTATATTGTTATATATCCATTAAGTTTTAGGAGTTGTTATGAAATTCTAGTTGCATGAAACCTAGGAACCTATGTAATGTTTCCGAGTCCTTATCGAGTAAATGCTCTGCTAATAGGACCGGCAGAAGTCGAGTGATTTCCTATCACTCGTGCGATATAGGAGTTGATTGTTTACTTTTCTGCAAACACTATAAGGATCACGGATGGGGTTATGTGAAGTATCATGGTTTGGAATGGTACCCCGTCTGTGTTGATCAATTTGATAAGGCCACAGTGTGTGGTAGTGGTGGTCAAGCGTTTGAAAGTACTAGCCATATACCGTAAATATGGTACGCGGTGAGCCTAGTACCTGATTGGCCCGGCAAGTGGACATATCCCCCACCACTTGAATTTTGGTTTATGTTCACATGCACCAACGTGTGGGAGTATGTTTTGCATAGCAGATAGGAGTACGATCATACAATCGCGCTGTAGACGTACGTCCTGCACATTGGATGTGCGTATGGTCCTGCAGTCGCTTTTGGTGGCGCTAATCCACGACCCGGAATATGAGGGGAATGGTTGCCCGGAAAGGAAAGTTTCCGAGCGTGTGAGTTAGGATCCCTTGCAAGGTTATGAAATTCGATTCAGGAATCGTCCGTTTCTCGCGGTGATTGAGACTGCTTGATACTTCTGCCACATAGAGTAACAAGAGCAACAGTTGATGGAATAATATTGATGTATGCTTTAATACCTACCTTGCTTGTCTAGTATAGATGCTCACTTAGAATAGTTAATTGAACTAGAATCTGAAAGCTAAAATATGGAATTAAGGACATACTCTTTGTTGTTTTTCAGCAAAAGAAACCTAGAGCCTTTCAACCTCTCATGGTCTAGTTATGGGCTGAGTATACCCAATTGACGGGTAAGCCTTGCTGAGTATTAGTATACTCAGTCTTACTAGTAATGTGGTTTTCAGGTATGTCATTCGAGGACTTAGTTGCTAGTTCCCCTTGGCCTTGCACTTTACCGCCTAGCTGGTCCGTGGAATGGGATCCGTCCCCGGCTGGCAATGACCCTTCGGAATGATGCCATACTTTTGGCTAAGTATGGTGCCTGCTTTTGCGACGTATAGTCGTGTTGTTGTTTCCGTTCTGCTGCCAACTCTGAATAATGTCCGTTAAAACTTGAAGTTTTCAAACAATGCCTGTATAAATTTGTTCTAGTTAGGTTTGCAGTACTCTATTAGAACCTAGTTTGTAATAACTACTTGTGCCTATGTTGTAAAAATATGACGGTGATTGTATCTCTGGACTCGCCTTCGTGCGAGGTATGCTTGATCGATCCGGAATCCAGTGGTTTTATAGGGACATTACCTGACAGACCATTGGGTTGTTCCGTCTGAACTGCGTTGAGGTCATGTCGCCGGTACAGCGATGGTCTACGCACTTGAGCCGGAATAATTCAAGCGGTTCTGCCACACGAACACCATCATCACGGACCTGGGATCAAATTTCACGGCTAACCAGTTCTGAGAGTTCTGTGAAAATGCATGCATCGATGTCAAATACGTCTCCGTTGCACACCCAAGGGCCAATGGTCAAGTCAAGAGGGCGAACGGCATGATAATCGAG